>NC_043986.1:22553889-22821389 GCF_902150065.1 Myripristis murdjan | reverse complement strand
TGATAAAACACCGCGAAAATGATCAGGGGAAACCAGATTTTGCGTTTCTCGTAAACCGGCTAGTTTCCACCAAAAACACTTTGTTTAATATACAAACAAACCGGGTATAGTCAAGCGTTAATTTGTTACAACGTCGATACCAGGAGCGGCTTTTGTATCCCCGTAGTCTTCATTTGTAACAATGTAATGGCGCTCTGGTCTAATAAGCGTCTGAACGGGGGTTTAAGCCGCGATAAAACCACGGGTAATGTAAGTTTAGTTTGATTATGATTATTCATTGAACCTAGTGAGACTTTGAAGACGCGGTCTCATGTGAAAACAGACAAAACACAGGCAAACACAGTGAACATTAGATAAGAAGCGCAGCCAATATGGCGCTCGTCTGAAGATCACTTTATTGGTCGGGCCAACTTGTCAAATCGCCAGCTCACTACAGCAGCCATGATACACAGGAACCGCATGTTCAAACTGGGAGTCGGTGTCAGCATTTTCCAGAATGTCGTATGATAAATAAGCCGCTGTCTTTGTTCATGACAGTGATAACACTGGTAACAAAAAAGCCCATAAATCTGTAAGAGTGAAAAGGTCTTAGAAAGACTCTGACGATCCAAACCCAGTTAAAGCAGTGAGACAGGGTTGGGTATACTTACATGCCAAGAGTTGTTTATGCTGAGTAAAATCTTATATCCACCTCATTATTTACAAATTAATCCCCCAAATCACTCAGAAGTTATTATGTTTACAATACAGTTAGATGTAGGGTGAGCTACTTTGAAAATGTTATTATGCAGATGTGTATTTGAATCTTTGAATAACATGTCTCAAAGTCGAAATTATTAGTTACAAGAATTTCACCATGTTTTTATATATTGTAAAGCAACAAAATCCCACACACTGACTCAACTTTCTTGCATCTTCTGCAGTTTAAGTCCTGGTCCAAGTCAAACCAGTGTGTGTGATTTTTCTCTCTTGATTTTTTCTCTCCTGTGTACCTACTTCAGCACACGTCTTGAAACAAATGTGCAAAAGCATTTTCTTCTACATGCACATTTTAAAGCCAGAAAACCCATTTTCCACCGTCCATAATCATAGCCTGCTGTTATGAAAGTGTCTCATTCTGATTCACTTATTTGACTGGTCAAAGCTCAAAACGGCCCAGTGGTGCCACTTAGTGGTGCTTGGTCACAGTCAGGGTCTGAGCACATGCTCTGCTACCGGGGCTCTGCTCACATTTTGTTCTACAAACCTGTATTGCACCATTTAAACTGTGTTATATAGCTGCCAAAGAAGGATAACTGGGAATGTGATTGGAATGGGAGGTAATGGGGTGACTGTCTCAGAGGGGGGCAACATTAAAGCGTCTCACAGATTAACCTAAACCTGAACCTGACGACATTACAGTTTAGACAGTATGCATCCAAGACAGTTGGCTGATGAGCTGCAGCAGAGGCAAATGCTGAATGAGAGCTGTCTGCTGTATTTGATCAAAGAAGCCATTGATTAGGCCCAAACAGTATTAAATGTAGCTACAGAGTTTCACAGGACCTTCCAGTGGGTCTCAACTGGTCTAGTGGGACATGTTGGTATCTTAATGAGCATGGGAGACGTTCAGATGTAAATCAGATGCAAAATGATTACAGCTACATCAATAAAGTTAATGTTGTTGTCTTTATATAATAATAATAATTTGTTCTTGCATGATTATCAAGGCTTCTGGTTACATTTTCTAGCAGCAACAGTGTGCCCTGAAGTGTTACCAAACTGTTTAAAGTATGTTTTTTTCCCCCATGCAAGTCCTATACAAATTAGGTTACTTAGAGCCTCTGAGGGGCTAATGTCCCATGTTTGATTTTTTTTTTTTTTTTTTTAAGATCATTATGCAAGTGAATAAACAGAGACAGATAAGAGCTTTAACACTGATGATTATGCATCCTTAGGAGAGCTGACAGTCATGGATCAATATTTATTTGCTGTTATTGATTGATTTCAGCTAAAACGTGAAGATGGTCTTCCAAGATGAAAGGCTGTTTTAATACTAAACACTGTACACTGCATCAGAGTGTCCTTCTTAGGTGTCATTATGAAGCTATAACTCAGGGTCTTTGTTCCACCGTCTGCTGTGTTTCTGCGGTGGGTCGGCTGCAGTGGAAGTCCGTGGCGGGGTCACATGGGTCAAGGCAGGCTTTATTTGTCTGACCACCTCTCCAATGACCCCTCCTCCCATGGCTCGGCAGGGTCATCGAGGCAAAAAAGCAATAGCAAGAGAAACAAAATTCAGATATTGCTGTAACTTCTTATGGCTGATGCACCAGTAATGATTTGGTCACTTGAGATATGCGTGAAAATATGCCTGTCTTGTTTAAATTTAAAGACACAAACAATGTTTTGATGAGCTCCTTTACATTTTGGGTTGAGAGGTCAAGTAAAGGAATTCAGGGATTTGAATTGGAGCCACTGGGACAAAAGGAGGAAATAAAAAGTCCCACCATAAATTATGCTGACTGCTGTAAAACCTGGAGAAGCTTGTGTGATTTTGCCAACAAAGTATAACAAGTCAAGAAATCACATTTACAAGTGTGATAAAAAGGACTGGATGTGGTTAAAACTGCATCCATTCGACTTGTCTAACATTGGCTTTGTTATAAAGGTATAATGAACCCCATCACCTAGTTCATCGATAGCTACTCTCCTCCCAGAATTATGGACGGCACTCCTCCTTTCTCGCAGAACAACTGGTCTAAATCTTCTCCTCCCACAGGTTGAGAGGCTTTAGAGTCCTTGGAACTCGATGATGACATTACTCACCAAGAGTGACATGGTTTCACCATTCCTGTGAACAATTAACTCCGGGTAGAGCGGCATATATTCCCCAGAAATGACTCTCCTGCTTAGATCTGTGTTCTCGTATGTCATTTGATTATTTGAGTATAGCTCAGGTTGTGATTCACCGGTTCACTCATTTAATTTAGCTCCGAAAGAGATCCACAATGTTAATGATGCGTATGCCACATGATGAAAATTACGTGGAAATGGAAAACTGAATATGCAACAGAGCCTTCTAAAGTGTCGCTCAATCAGCAGTTATTATGCCATTGATTTAATCGTGCCATATGAAGATGGGTAAGGTCATGCTGCTATAAAAAAAAAAAAAAAAAAAAAAAAAAGCCATACTAAATTTGTGTGAAGAGTATGGTTTGGCGGGGGGAAGGGCAGGCTGAGTTAGTTGTAGTCTGAGAACAAGGAAGAAAAGTCTAAATGGGGGAGAAAACAGAGGCAAAGGTCAGAGGGAGCGTTCAGGGGATCAGGCTTAGAGGACAGAGGCTGACAGGTGCAATCACATGTGTCACACAGCCATGGTAAAGTGGATGTCAGTGTGGCTGTGGGGGGTCACTATAAGCTTGTCACAGCCAATCAGGGTGGTAGAATAGGAGTTGTGGAGTGTTTTGGATGAGGGAGAGTGTTTGTGTCTTCCCACAGTGAGCACATTATAGCTTATAGAGGTAGGAGTGGGATTGGCAGGACAGAGGGGACAAACACAGGTGGCACTGACAGGTCCTACTCACAAATTGCATGTTTACATTTAGTGATGGTTTGCATTGCGAAGGGAAGTCCATCAGTAATGCAAACCAGCACTGAATTTGCGAACTGGGCTTTGTGCCAGCTTTTACTTCTTTATTCCTTGACCGGCAACAGTTCATGGGCTCCTAAGTCGTTCATGTGTGCCATTTTAAGCAGATGTTGTGTCAAAGATAAAGGTTTGGGTATGAACAAGGGTTAGGCCACCAGGGTCACATTTACAATCTGCCTTTGTGTCAGAGTAATGGACTTCCTCTGGGCCCCTCGGAGCCTCTCAGACCACAGAGGGGAGGCAGCAGAGGAGTGTCCAACACATTTTAAAGGAGGGGTTTAATGGCACTCTCAACCATGCTAAGGTAGCTGTGTCATGGGAATTTGTTTGTATAAATGCGCAGAATGAATTACATTTGGTACATATACATTTCCATCTGGTGTTATATACCTATAGTAAGTTAAATAATCTAAAGGATATTGTGTATGATAATTTTGTCTACATATTTCATAACACAGTATGTTTTATCCACCTTATTTTGGAATAAGGAGGACCCTGGTTGGTCAAACGTCCGTCTTTTTGTGTGCTGTACTTCTGTTTAATTGCTTCCCTGCCAACTAGCTCGACTAACATCTTTGATGACATTTGGAGCACTTCCAAAAATCAATCAGTTGTCCTATTAGCTGCTGTGGTGAAAAGTGAATTAGCAAGGCAGCGTCCAGAAGTGCCTGACGGGAAGTGTCGCACAAAATGGGCATAGAGTGACTGTGTCCATATTTCCATTAAAAATAAGGTGAATTACAGTGACCATGATATAGTTCCAGTTACTTGAGGTGAATATGACTGTCCTTTACGTTGGGTCATCTACTTGTGGGTCTTCAAATGGGGATCCACAATCCACATATGTTGGTGCAGTGTGGGCAGGGGAGCGTGCTGGTGATTGGTGGTGGTTGTGCAGTTCTCTCCTGCATGAATTTCTTCCAGGAGCGCCTGCCCAGTGTGATGTGCTCCCAGTTGCTCAATGTGATGTGGAATTTCTTCAGACTGGTATCAAGACCAGTCCTTGAAATGTTACTTTTACCCACCAGGGGCTCACTGACCTTCCCTCAGGTGGGAGGACAGGATCTGTTTGTGGAGACGTGTGTTGGACATGCAGAGGCCATGGCCTGTCCATCAGACTTGGTATTGCATTATTGTGGTGGTGATGCTTCTTCCAGAAAGCCGATGCTGGTGTGTCTGTCCTCCCAGCTGATCCTCAGAGTCTTTCATGAGGCTCTCTGGTGGTGTGGCTCTCTCAGGTGCCTGTTGTTGGTGGTCCATGACTCAGCAGAGGTGGGGAGGACCACAGCTCTGTAGAACATGAGTTTTGTTTGGGCCTTTAGGTCTCAGTCTTCAAAAACCCTTTTCCTGAGTCAAGCGTAGGCTGCACTGGCACAGGTCAGGCGATGGTTGACCTCAGTGTCAAATCTCAGCTTTTGAGGAAAGAAGGCTTCCAAAGTAGGGCAAGTGGTCAATGTTTTAAAGAGTGGTGTTGTCCACTTTTATGGCGAGCTGTGTAGACTAGCGAGCTGTGTTGATGCAGAAGCAGTTCCTCTTTATGTGTCAGGCTAGACCCATGGCTCTGTATGCCTTGGCAAACAGAGGTGGTAGTGGTATTTCTGACTTTGCTCTTGAACCTGTTAAGGTTGAAGAGCCTGCTATCAGTTCTGTACAGGATTGGGATCCTCTGTGGCAGGTCGCCAATGAGATGAGAGAGTATGGCAGCAATGAAGATTGTAAACAGGGTGGGTGTGATAATGCATCCCTGAATGAAGGGTGAAGAGGTCTGATTCAGAGCAGGAGCATAGCTCCAGGCGAGATTGTTCTCAGGACCACACAAGCTTCTCCACCACGACAAGGTGGCAATCCATGGAGTTTCATATTCACTGGCTATGAAATAACACAGTGGCTATGAGGCTATAATTCACACCTCAGCTTCAGTGTGAGGGGATCTGCAGGTATAATGAATAAAGCAACTGAATCCTTTTTTATCCGCAATCCCCTATTTCAGGCTGTTTGAAACTGAACAGATTGAAACTGTATTAAAACAAACCAGTCATTTTATGTATTTACACAAAAATTCGTGCTGAGCATATCCAGGTGTCTCAAATCCATAAGCATCACTTGGCTCCTGATGTCTCGGTTTCAGGTTCTGCTTTCAGTCTTTGTGCTTTTCAATTTCTCCATAAAAATTAAACCGTGCCTCCACTTGGCTCTTTATTACTCTGTGGCAGTGTGCAGCACATAGACAAGAAAACAATCCTCCACCTCAGACCCTACATTTATTTCATATTTAATTAATTTCATGTTGATCACAGCTTGAAAGTAGTTTGCTAATTTATAATCTCTGTTGTGCAGTTCAAGAGAACATCTAATAAAATGAGCTGCCTATAGATATTGGTGTTTTAAGATATCTGGCAAAGTTATTTATATTCATCTTTAAGCTGGAGAGTGATGAATATCAGCCCGTGCAGGTTCACGTGTTCTCATTTACCTCAGCCTGGTGCGATCTAGTTAGTCTAGTTAAGATCCTGGTGTGGTATAATGTGTGGTGCATCTAAATTTATTGGACTTGCTGTCCCAGAGCACAGCAGTGATTATAAATTAGCAACCTACCTTCAAGGTCTGATCAACATGAAATTAATTGAATATATAATAAATATAAGGTCTGAGGTGGAGGATTCAATTAAGTGGAAAGTCTCCTTAGATTCACATCTCCAAGCTTTTGACCCCTACAGCCGAAATGGCCCAAATTAAATTTTAATTAAATAAAACATACAGACACACACACATGCACACACATACACACACACACACACACACACACACACACACACACACACACACACACACGTGCACCCCCACACACTCTGCTTGCTGGTAGGCCACATCTGATAAATATCTTTTCATTAGGTATTAATATAACTGAGACATGGGCAAACTTTTGTAATAGTGTCACTCTGCAACGCATCACTTCTTAAAGTATATATTTGCCCTGAATCACAATTTATTGTCTACTTTAAAGGAAAGCCCAATCAACCAAAAAAAAAAAAAAAAAAAAAAAAAAAGACACAAGCAAAGAAAATGGTATACTGTATTAAAACACCTCTATAAACTTTAAGGAATTTTCAACTGTAAATTTATATCATGCTATTATTCTAAATTTAAGCAAATTTGTTGTTTATTGCTTAATCACAGAACCCTTGACTCTTCCTAAGGGTACTGGCTAAGGACCTTAAGATACTATACATAACATAGCTCACGATATGATTTGTATTAGCTTAAAATCCAATACTCCATAACATTGTAGTCAACTAATATACAACATAATTAACTGAGACAAACTGACTCAAAATAATTTTATTCAAAATTCCCACTCCCACATGTATTACAACAGAATTGGCACAATGCACTGACTTAACACAGTGCACTAAAATGTAGATGTCGTAGTGTATTCTCATATGAAGCGCATAAATGATGCATGTTGATACAAGAGGCTTGGGAATTGATACCGGATTGTGAAAAATAACACTCCGATACTCAGCTGTATCAATTTTTTTGTACAGCTCTTACTTTTTACACATTTATTACACTGCATGGTCAGGAATCTGAACAATGCTGCATACATAACACAATAATCAAAATGTTTTTATCACTGGAAACATGTGGCTCAGGAGCCTGGGTGCATTAGAGAACTGATTCTCTCAACAAGTGTTTCCTGAGCGTTTGCTTCCTTGTAGGTGTGTTAACTGTAGCTTCCTCTCTGTAGCAAGACTGAGGCCAACCCCCTCATCTTCTGGGGCACAAGTGCACCCACATGCACAACACACAGTGTGTAATACAGTCACATATACATGAGCAGACAAGCTCAACACACACACACACACACACACACACACACACACACACACAAAGGCTCATATTAATGGCTGCAGTCCAGCTCGTTTCCCCTCTCCTTGTAGTGCTCGCTCATTTACACCCCCTCATGGATTTACAAAGAAAAGGATGGTGCAAGTAGGGTGGAGGCTCCCTCTCCAGCACACGGTGACACTAATCCAGTGTCAACACAATCCACGTGGGGTGTGAATGAGCTCACACTTTGGACGAGGCATGTGCGCAGAGCCAGACCTGCGGCCCTTATCTCTCTGCCATTGTCCCTCCTCCCTTCTCTCTGCTACCCCCTCTCTTCATGATTAACCAGACCCATCGCCCTCTATGGTCCGTCGTTTCCTGTTACTTAGTTACCAGTTGCCATGATTTGCCTGGGCCGCTTGTGTTTCCATGGTGACTGTGCCCATTCTGTCGTCTCCTGGCTGCCTCTTGGCTTTGCTGTCCCAATGGCCTGTGGCCACCCCAGGCCCTGACCCACCGCTCCATGCCTCCCTGCTTCAGTGCCTCATGGTCCCATAAGGCTGTCAGTGTGTGTTCATGTCGCACCCCAGCCCCCCACCCAACACCCCCTCTGCATCCAGCCAGATCAGTAATCCAACTTCTGGCTGGTCCATGTTGTGACTGAATGAGCAGACAAAGAGAGAGTTGATATAATAGACTCTAAATATGCAGTCAACATGCTCCTCCTCTCCGTTACAGCTACAACATTTCATCTCACAATAACAGCAGCATCAGGACCTGAATACAATAGAGAATCCATATACTTAAATGGAAATCCTGCTTTATTTCAATGAATACAAAGCGGAGAAATACACTGTAACAGCAGGAAATTTTAATTGAAAGGTGTATTGATATGTGGAGTTGTGTTGGAAGGGTCCGGACAGGATGGGTGACACAAAGGAGACGCAGTTTTAAGATTCACCATCGGGTGGCAGTAGTTGTCAAATTGTCACTCAGGCTCTATCACAGTCGGAGATCAGCACCGGGCCGGGCAGGGTAAACTTGTCACCCTAACTGAGGCTGATTCACCATCACTCCCCCTCAATGTGTCTGCCTCTCATACACTTATTCAGTCTAACACTCCCTGCTCTGTGTCAGTCCTTCTCGCTCTCCTCTCTCTCTCTCTCCCTCCTCTCTCTGTCTGTTTACTGCAAGGCCTGCATGTATGTCCCCCTTAAGCCCTTTTTTTTTTGCATCTCTCCACCCTCTTAGAATCCAGATTTTGTTTGTTTGCACTACAACTAGGCTACAGTTTTCTTTAAAGCAAAATCTGCACAAACATCCTTTTTGTTAGCAATGTAAATACCCCCCTGGAGAAACTTCAAGTCGCGTTGGGTAAGCAGTCAGGGATAACACACCGACTAGAACATGCTCAGTGCATTTGCAAAGAGACAATTTTCATCCGTTGGATGAGGGAGACACTGTAGCCTCAAGGCAACTACCAGAAAGTTGACATACATTTGAATAAATTCAGGGGTAACTGAGCTGTAGATCATGAAGTGAGGGACTCCAAACAGCTGATTGACATGTGTGTGAAAATGTTGTCACACACCTGCATGTACATATGAAAAAGCGGTTCGCTGAGGGGTTTTATTTTTGCATCTGGTATTTCAGTGCAAGACAGCGCTTGCTGTGGCCCTCCAGGATAGGAGTTGTCCACCCCACAGTGAAAAGAAAGCTCTCGGTGGGGGATGGTGAGCATAATTACAGCAGTTTTGCCTCATTAGGAGTGAGGAGGCGTGACCCTCCCTACAGGTCCGACAGCTGAACCACACGGATGGTGGCGTTGAGGGGCAAGCCAGTCACTTCCATGCTCAGTGGACTGCTGTGGTGGAAGAGTGCCAATTGAGTGCAAGTGTAGTATTTTGTGTCCTGCTAAATGGGTGCGTGTTTGTGTCAAGGAATCTAATCAGACAGAGTGTTGGCTCATCGTAAAGCTTTTTGCACAATGCAGAATACTTTGGGGATTCATATATAAATCTAAAATGTACAAAATAAGGGTAGGCCTTGAGATGTTTCCTCCTCTGTGGGATGGGGAGCCCTCGAGCTCATCCTGCATGCAGGCCAGTCCTAAGAGGAGACACAACATGAGACCAAATGATGAAACTGAATGAAATATCCTGCTTAGGCCTTGGTCATTCACCACTCACACACGCACACATACACATACATGCACACTCAGTTTTACTTTATTTGACGAGATATTGATTGAGTGCTGAGCTGTTCATTATTCGGTGAGAGTCGGGGTGGGGCTTTTGTCCAGCATGCCGTTGTCTGAGTCAGGATGGAGAGATGAGGACGGGGCATCCCACTCACCCTCTGCACAGCCGGAGACACTGCTGCGCTGCTGTCATGGCAACAGCAGCAGTCACCACCACCAGCATGGTCCTATAACACACAGGCCAGGAGGAGTCAAACACACACACACACACACACACACACACAATAGGACATCACGCAGGCACAAAACTAAATATACTAGACCTCCAGGAGACAAATGCAGATGCAAGATGTGGATGGTGCATCGGGCCCTGTGTAGCAATGGAATACACACAATTCACTCTGGGTTGTGTAAACCTTGACTGGGGGAATATTTTAACGGTTTATAAGATTTTACTGTTCTTGTCCCCCTGTGTAAAAAATATGGGATAGGGTTTTTCATAATTCCATACAATGTTAAAATGGAGTTGAGAGATTTTTCACTTTAGGACAGATGTTGTGGCAGCTTGGAGTTTAAATTCAACATCACAGATAACCTCAAGAGAGACAGAAGTCTGTCACCTTTGTCAAACTTACAACAATGTTGAGCTACAGACAGGGATAGTGGAGATCAAACACATTTTATTCACCTTTTCATTTTTCAGAATTTTACCCACGCTGTCTTTTTAGGCTGTCATAAATGATTTATGACATACATTTGCAAATTAGGCTATACATCATAATAAACAGTATTACATTCAAGTAAGTTATTTAAGAGTGGTTTATGTGATTTTTAAATTAAATGTTTTTTGTTTGTTTGCTTGTTTGTTTGTTTTACGCTCATGGCAGTTTGTTTTATGATCACTTTTTATGATCATCCACCCCTCCCTCTGCCACATATCACTGGCCACAAATGCATGAATCAAAAAGTGGCTTATTAAAAAAATGGAAATAAATTGACTGGCAGTGTTTTCCAGCATATTCTAAGGCCCTGTGGCAGAAAATCTGCCCCCGCCCTTTCTCACCTTGCACGTCTCCAAATCGGACATTTTCTCTCTGCGATTATACGCAACACAAGGCTACTTACAAGCCGCAGGCTGTGGGGCCGGAGCAAGGGAAAATAAGGCAGTTAGCGTAATACGGATGTGAATGGTTTCATATGGGATAGACCGCGAGACAGTGCAAGCGCAGGTCCCATTCAAACAGGTGTGAGGCAGAGAAACAATCCCAGGTGGCGCATGTTGATCGGATATGTGACCATACAGGAGCAAAATGTGAACATCTTTGCGCCTTTTTTGAGGCTTGAGCAACCCGCATCCGAAAATAGTGTTGGCTGTTAGAAAGTAGGTCGATAGGAACCGAGAGCGACGTTTATTTCCACGCTTTTGTCTGTGTTCTTTGTTGTTTAGCGAGGACTGTGGTTTTCTCTTTTTTCAGAGCCTACCCTTTAGTGAAGAGCGTTTTACGCACAGGTGGGAGATACCCGCTCAGCATAGGACAGCCCCCTCTCTGCTCCTCGGCGGATGATGTGAGGAAGTGACATTTTTCACCGCTGCGGTTCGGGACAGCACAGCTCCTCTGCAAACAGGTGTGCTGCTGTCCGGGTCACTTTCATGAGCCTTGTTCCTGGTAAGCCAAAGGGAGGCAGGATCCCAGAACCTTAACCAAGCATCCTCGACGCGGGACAGGGGGGAGCAGAGGAGAAAATCAACCCCCCGTATTGAAGTCTATTTTTTTATTAGCCTGGTCTATTTCAACGGGTTTAGACATAGAGAGTGAGCGACAGAAGAGAGAGAGGGAGAGAGAGAGAGAGAGAGAGAGGGAGAGAGAGAGCAATGGCAACGAAAAAGGCGTGCATGGATGCGCCCAAAAGGAGCCGGAGTCCGGTCGTGTTGGAGGCGGAGATGTTCACTGAATTTCAGGACTGGTGTCTCCGGACTTACGGAGACTCCGGTAAAACAAAGACGGTGACCCGGCGAAAATATAACAAAATCATGCAGACACTGTTGCAGAACGACGAGTCGGATGGCGTTTATGTCGACAACAGCCACATCAACGCCAAATTCAAATTTTGGGTGAAGTCTAAAGGATTTCAGGTCGGGAACAACATCTTGGGAGAGCACAACAAGAAAGGAGCATCAGGGAAGCCCGTTCTATATGTCCCGGTCAAGTCAACGGTAAAGTGTGTGTGTGTGTGTGTGTGTGTGTGTGTGTGTGTGTGTGTGTGTGTGTGTGTGTGTGTGTGTGTGTGTGTGTGTGTGTGTGTATGTGTGTGTGCGTGCGTGCGTGCGAGATAGAGAGCGGAGAGAGAGAGAGAGCGTGCGTATACACGCGCACGAGATGTCCCGTTGCCGCCTATTAAGTTGCCATTATTTCAGGCTATGCACATGCACCTGTCACATGAATAAAATCACAACTTATCAGTGCTTTACCGTTCCCCCTCGCCCTCACCTTTACCGACTAAGCTTCACTTTGTCCAAATCCCATCCAGAGCAGCCCTACTCTCACCGCTTGCTGCCATAGCAACGCCGGTGCCTCCAGGCAATCGCAATTGTAAAAGGTAGGCTATCATGCATAGCCATCTCGCCAATGAGGTTGAAGTCCTGTGAGTGGCATGCTGCCGAGTGCACTGCATCAGATAATTGTTCATTGACAACATTTTGTGTGAACCGTCTTGTCCGGGTCTCCATTAGCCCGGCACGGTGTAGGATGGTGGATGTGCGCGCATGGACGCCAGCGGCTTGCCCGCGGGTCGATCGGCTATGTCAGGGTACCTCAGTGTGCCCCTTGAGGGACTGCACGCTATTTTCGGAGAGCCAACTCAGAAGATGTCAGATCCACCTTCTTGCATTGTCGCTGAGCATGTTTAATTGTCATTGATTCATCACAGGACACGCGTCCCCGTTGTCCCAACTGAGCCGTGCAGAATTGTCAGTATCAGTGCTTTGGCTGGAATCATTCTTTTTGCCTTTAAGATGGCAAATACAAAGAAGGCCCACGCAATCTTCTCGAGATCAGGCTAATTTAGTAAACCTCATCATGTGGCGGTCTGAGTATCAGTGTTTGCATCCCACTTTTCATTGTCCTGGGCAGGATGCGGATCGGTTCACAAGCACTCGTTGCTCTGGCAACACCTGTGTAGCCCAGGATACTCCACTGCCGCTGCATTTTATTATGTACCGAGCAGGACTTTTAGATGAAAAACTCCATTAGTCCACTTGAGAGTGTCACACATTTACAAATTATATTATTTCGTTCGAGGGAGGGTGGCCGCTGTGCGTAATTTGGTGACCACATGAGGGGCTGTGGCGGAAACAAAAGGGTCTGTTCAGGGCTGATAGCGACGTGCGCCCACAATTAGTGCACACACTTCACTTCTATCTCTCACTACATGAAGGGATATCATGTTTCTTTAGTACAATGGAAGTTAGCTCTGCATACTTACTGTATTTAAGCCAAGTGCTGTTACATTCATATGGACCTAATTATCAACTGAACCCTATTTAAAGCTCGTGCCGGACGTTCTAGCTTTTTGTTGTGTGTGGAGAGCCAACATCTAGCCGAGGATGTTGGTTTGTATGTTTACTTAATCTGTGTGTGTGTGTGTGTGTGTGTGTGTGGTGCGTGCGTGCGTGTACGCGCGTGGGCGCTTTTTGTATGAACGCGCCCTCATCTCACTCTATGGTGTTTGGGCCTACTGTGCCAGCATGGAGACAACCACCATTTTAAATAACTGCCCTCAGGGAATAATCAGCCCCCACTCCTCCTGTTGGGACAGAGTCTCCCAGGACCACAAAGAAAGAAAAAACAGCACAAATTATGTTAACAAACTAACACAGATATTGGCACAGATTAGAGGTTTGAATTATCTGATTTAACAGCATTAATCCCTCCACAGGTGTTTTACCTGTGTGAATGTGCTATCTAGATTTGGGCCAATTGTCTGTCACAAAACTCCTCTAATCTCCACACAATATTATGTTTCACTCAGGGTAAGTGGACAGGTGCACTTTGTCTCTGGGCAGGTGCAGACGGTGCCTGAAATTAGCTGCTGTTCAGCTTTTGTCTGGGTCTCTTTCCAGTCATTTCTTGGCAGGTTAAAACTAATTCTTATATGGCCTATTTCCTATATATTTATCAGTGTAACAGTCTTTTGGCCACAGCTTTTTGTCACAGATTTCCGTGTAAGGCCCGTCTAAAAATGGCTGGGCTGAAATTATTCTCCAGGGGCCAGGTTTGTAAAAAACACTTTGGGACCATACAAGGCCAAGAAAGGCTCTGTGCGGCTGAAATGTGTACAATATATTTGTGGGAAGTGTGCTGGCTCTGCTGCTAATATCATAAGGCCGGGGGAACCCCCCACACACCCCCCGACTCAGCTCCACTTGGGAAATTTGAACAACAAACAAAACAACAGCCAACACAAGCTGCTTCTAATGATGAGTCAGAAGTAACAAATAAACCAATTTATATGCATGTGACTGTATTTGTATTGGAATGAATGCTTTTTAATTTATCATGCATTCCTCGGCTTTATAAATAGGTTATCCAAGACTCGGGGAGCAGCGAATGTGCACACACGTACACACACGCGTGCGCACACGCACGCACACACACACACACACACACACACACACACACACACACACACACATATAATGGCCGTTGCCCCTTCATAGGGCTGCAGGGCTGGGGGCGTGTCTCTTGAGCGTGTGCACTGGAAGCCCCGCTGCAGCTGCTCCTGGGGTGTGCCAAGTTTCTGTATGGGGGCAGGCATGGGGGTAAATGACTGGAGGTTGGGTGGGGGAGGGAAGGATGGTGGTTGATGGGCAGACAGAGGAGGTCTCTTCTCTGCATAAGTGAAGCATACAAGGCAGCTTTCAGTGTTTGATGGGACAGAAAGGCAGAGCAAAGCGGTATTGAACGGCACTGCACAGCCTCAGTATAGATGTTTGTTTTCGGGCCGTTGGAAATATTACACGGAATTTCTGTCTGCCTTTTCTGCCCGTCTGCATCCTCTAGTCTCTCTTGTCTCGCCCTCTTTCTGAACAACTCAGAGCCTTCCTTCCCCATCCCCATACAGCTCAGAGAATCCAGCAGCCCTCAGTGTGGAGATGCAACCTCGTTTAGCTCTCATTATGTCCTGATTAGAGGACGCTACAGAGGAGGAGGGGAACAGAACCAGAAACAGACACTGAGATGCACCACAGAATTGCACACTTGCATGTGCATGCCTCTCTAAAGACGAAGGGTGTCAGAGTGCACCTCGTTTCAAAAGACGGGCTTAAACGCTCAGTGCATTTTCCTTTGGCCGATCCGAGCATGGCACTGAAATTTTTTTAAAGAATGAGAGCTGTTGCTTTTTGTTGCCATGCCAACTGAGACCTGTAAATATCTCTGTTCATCTCTCACAACCGGGTTTTGGTGGACATACTCTTGCACACAAACATAGACACACTCCACATGACTCACTTGAAGTACCATACTCGCAGGATAGGCAGTAACAAAAGAGTCCCATGAAAACATCCGCCTTTGGAAAGCTTTAAACTGAAACGTACCTATGTGACTTATCAAAACCCATCATTAAAAATGTAATAATGCATTTGAAAAACCCAAAAATTATATACAAGTCAGTGATTCATCCCAGCCACAAGACAAAATGAAAAAGGGCTGGCTGAGGAAGAAGAGTGGGTTCTGATTGATGATTGTTGAATACAAAGGATTCTTGTTTACAAAATAAATAAATGAAGAAATAAATATGCTCTAGTCCAGGAGTCAATCATAAGTTAGGTAGAAATCAAGAGTTGAGCTTTGGTCTTAATCTGCACCTTGCAAAATGGGCCTTAAATGTTTGCGCCATGCTGTCAAAAGGGAAAAGGAACATCATCATTATTATCTGATTAATTAGTCCACATTTCCCCTGAGAGCTCTCCTTTTGTGGAAGGGGGCACAGAGTCAAAAGAATAGTGCCCCTATTATTCAGCAGCATTTGCATTAATGCTAGTTTTGCATAGCACATTTCCAGCTCTTTATTCAGCCTTTTTGTTCATCTTCCTCCCGTAGTGCTCGCTCAGGGAAAGCACACAGGATCACAGTCATGGGGTTCCATCAGCAAATGCTTGAAACCCTAAACAACCCTCACCTAGTTGTTCCCGTGTCATTACTCATCAGAGAGCTACTGATGGACTTGGCAGAATTTAGCTGCTCCTTTATGTTGGGGATTGACTTGTTTTCATGATTTTTGTAATGCTTAAGATGTAGATGAGTCATGTTTGCTCGCTCACACACACACAAACACACACACACGCACACACACAAGTATGTGCACATGCACGCGCATACACTAAGATTATGGAGTACGTCTTTGTTGAGGGAGGTGGTACCTGCAGTGTATCAAGGAGGAAGGAAACAGCTCGTATCAGTGTTTGTTTATTTGCTAATTTGTGACATTAGTATGCCAGCGGACAACACGCTCCGATATAAGTGAATGAGAACGGGTGGCAAAATCCATACAGCATGTATATGGTAGTTTGTGTGTATGTGTGTTCGTACAAAGAGGGGGTCGCTGATCGTACGCTCTGTGTTTCCTCCCTTCAGCACCCTCTCTGTTGCCATGGAGAGACAGTTCTTTGCTTTCCCATAGGAGGAGAAATTAACACCATTTTTAACTGGCCTGGGGGCCTCCCCCCTGTGTGGGAGATAGTCTGAGTTCTGCTCCAGACGCACACACACACATGCACGCACACACACACACACACACACACACACACACATACTGAGACACACAAACACACACACACACACACACACGCACGCCGAGAGTCTTAAAGACAGCGGTAATCTTCCTGCCACACCGCTACTGTCATTTCTAATACCTTTGCAAGGCCAACGTTTAACAAAGTGGGACAGTATGCTAATAGCATGAAAATGGTGAAATGGACTCTGTGATGTTATGATGCATCTGTGTGTCATTTACATACCATTTTGAGCCAGCGAGCAGAACATCAACACTGCCAGTCGTTGGGCTGGTGGGACTGCCTGTGTTATAGGCTCTGTAACACACACAGTCAGGGACAGAGATATTGGGGATGTCACACACTCTATCAAATAATGATCATCATGGGAAGAGGAGGCGAGGGATACACACTCACACACAGACATGAATTTGGGGCAGAAGGGGTAGAGCACGGTGCGCCTAATGTGGATTTAATAACAGGGCTTTATGAATTGAGGCACGGAGGAGAGGATGATGGTGAAAAGAAAAGAGGAAGGGATGAAGGGATAAGAGGGGATGGGTATTCAAAATAGGGGGCACTCTGTAGCTAATACTCTCTCTCATCCCGGTTCCTCTCATATCAACCTTTACCTTCTGCACACACTCTGTAATGAGCCCCTTAGCGCGTTTACATCCTCACACATACGTACAAGTACTGCCTCATTTACATGTCCATTAGCTAGTTGATAGATTTAGTAGGGGGGAGATGGGGCTTTAAAAGATGACCTGTTGTCACATTTACAGTGAGATAATCTGAGTCATGAGTAGTGTTGACACAGCCATCTATACTGTGACCCTGCCCTCCTTGCTGGCTGCACACAGAAAATAACCCGGCACACACCACTGCTATGACCACAATCAAGCACTAATGTTATTTCCAGTGGAGGCATTTCACAAAAGATAAATAAATAAAAATAAAAAACCAAAGAATGGATGAATGGTTGAACTCCCCAGATGCATTTTGAAGTTAAGGAAGGGCCTGTAACACGCAGCGCTAATTCTAGCCGTGAGATTTTTTTCTATTGTGGATTATTTGTTTTCCGTGCACCAGTGGAGGTAATTTGTCCTTGTGTGATGCATCTCCTCTATCTTTGCTGGCCTGTCTTTGTGACCCAGCTGCTCCCCCCCTCCTCCTGACCTGCCTGTGTGCAGGACTGCTCCACTCTCCCCTCAGCGACTCTCTGCAAGAGTGTGTGTGACTGCCAGGGGGGGTGGGGGCAGCCGACTCAACCCCTCCAGTCTCCTAGCAACAGAGCGGTTTGGAGCGGGACAGGGAGAGCGCTGAGGGGATGGGGGCTGGTGTACAGTGGCTGGGGAGAGCAAAGTCCTACGGGATTAGAAAGATGGAGGGAAGGAGGATGGGAGAGAGGAGAGAGTTTTTGTGGTGCTGGGTTTACGTTTTGTGGGTGATTAGGGATGCTGACATTTCTCCTTCCCTCTTTAAAACGGCATGCTGCTGATGAGACCAAATATCTACAGAGCCATTCAACAGCTGTTCTCCTCGGAGATGCTTCAGCTACAAGCTCTATGCTATTCCCGGTAAACATGTCCTGTATATAAACACACACACACCACACAAGCACACACACGAGGCAGAGCACGTTGTGTTCAGAGGTGAATGTTTAACTCCCTGTTGCATTGCGTTTGGCAATGAAAGAGTTTATCTGGCAATCTACAACTGTGCAGGGGGATCCAAGGCCTTTAGGTAAATGGGTAGCAGGACTGACGTGATGGTTAATTCCTGGCAAGAGTGAAATGCAATCTTGGCTGCCACATGATTCACTTGAAGGCATACTCTTTCTTGATGAAGAGAGGCAACGCAGGAGCATCACAAATGTCGGTTTCAGACTCAGATGCATGACAGTTCTGCAGAAGAATTAGCCAAGCTTACTACCAAGGTCCAGTGCTGATGGATTGCAACATATGTGTCTCTTTTTAGGTTGCATTTCTAGACTGCAAACACAGAATATCCCGTAGGTACGGTGGTTATTTTGTTGGGCTAGGCAGAATTCAGTGGTGTGGGTGCACTGCACACCCTACAGTTGTATGAGATTATCTAAATCCAGCGTGAATGGACCTGACACCATTGTCCCAAGCGACAGCGGTGATGTCACCAGGGAATGATGATACCTCCAGTGCGATAGATTACAGCGGTGATGATGAGGTGGAGGATCGCTATTATTTCATTTATTATCATTACATTTAGCCCATGCTGACAGGGAGAGTGGCTAGAGAGAGAGGGCCGGATTAAAACAAACCCGCTCTGTGAGCTGGTTTTAGTTGCCATGGCAACGATCATTACCTCGCACTTGGGAGAGCAGGAGCAAGGAGAGGGGGGAAGAAAGAACGGGACGGAGGTAGGGGATGGAGACATGGAGGCAAGAACAGGGGCGCAGTTGGGGGGAGGAAGAGAAAATGAAATGTCAGATCCCGGGAACAGCAAAGAAATGTCAAAAGGAGGGAAAAGTGTGATTCCTCAATGCCAGGGGACAACTTTTTGAACTCAGGACCTTCCTCTCACTCAAACAAGAAAAGATCACTCCCCACGTACAACCCATTCTCTGGAAAATGTCAGAGCTTGTCTCACACCGGCGTTGCAAAAGTGAACTCATATTATACAAGAGAAACCTAATTAAATGCAAAAAAAATCTGTTTGTTCCATTTCACATTGTATAGGTTTGAAATAGCAGTAACTGCAGAAATATGATTGTGTCTGACATCTAGGAAGGCACCGGCTGTGATCATCAAAAAAGGAGGCAAGCAAGGGAGTGAGAGAGGAAACTTGCGGGGTAAATAAATTACAGAGAGAGGTGGAGGTGGAGCGCAGCAAGTGAAAGAAAGAAAGCCCCATGTGGTGCTGTGGATGGAGGCCGTTGTCCTGGCGATCCCACTTCTGCGGTGTGTCACATGACCCTCTGCCCTGCACACCTGCCCGAGAGAGATCGGTGGCAGTTTCTATGGCGACAGGGTCAGCGGTACAGGAAGCAGGATGACTGCTAGAGGTGGTGGTAGGAGGGACGGCTGGCCTTATACAGTAGCAATGGTGTTATTTTTAAACATTGCAGCGATGAGGCGTCGATGGCTGCCGACCCAGCCGGGGCCCAGACAGCTCCACCTGAAACAGCAGTGAGGAATTTTTAAACACAGGTACAGATAGTAGTCTGCTGGAGGAAAACAAGGCAGGTTGTTTCAGTGTTTGCTAGGGGTGAGGCTACCTTGTGCAGAGAGTTTACTGACTGTCTACAGCCACATGACCTATGACTCATAGGCCTGAGAGATCTTTCCTGCTCAAATCACACGGTTGCGGTGTTCTCCATTTGCAGCTGCTTTTTCAAAGATATTTGACGGTAGAGGATGCACGGATGCCATTTTACGTCAGGACACTGAACTAAACTAGACCCTCTCTGTGTTTCAGTGTTCGGACGGGGGCTCGGCCCAAGACAACTCCTCCCTGAAACGTGTAGCAGTGGTCGAAGACTTCTTTGACATCATCTATGCCATGCATGTGGAGATGGGTGCTGACCCGGGCAGAGCACCCAAACATGCAGGCCAAAAGAAGACCTACAAAGCGGTGAGAAAACATGCAAATAAAAAGCTCATCCAACATGCAGACACACACCAGGTACTTGCCAGCAATGCAAAGTTCACACATCTTACCACTTTCATTCTGTCATTTATTTATTTCAAACCTCGGAAAACACATTGAGGGAGAAACCTCATTTTCAGAGGCGCCGACATACATACAAAAGATGGAGACACAGCTAAAATCAAACAGCAATACCACTAAACAGTATGCCAGTGGAAGGGACAGCCAAATATTCAACTGTCCACATGGTTAATGTCAGGACAGACTAAAAAATGATTTTTTTTTTCATATTTGTTCTCAAATGATTCAAAAAACTGCAAGTGAGTTTTAAGGGTTTACTTGTAGGTTTTGTGCATTTCTATTACTATAGCCATGTTGTACAGCCACAGACACAACTAAGTATTTTGTATTTTCTGTTTCTGCTTTCTGACAAATATAATATGTTGTTCTTAGCATCAGTGGTTGCCAAGGTAACAATCAACAATAAGACAAAAACCCAAACTATATGCGGCACATAGAAAACAAGACCACTGGATTTTCTTGCGGCACATGGTGGAAACCTCTAGAATAAAGGCAAGCTTGGCGGTCTACACCACAAACTGTGGTGTAGTCCGGGGTGTGGTGCCCGCACTAAGTGTCACAGGACAAAACGAGACACTTGCATGCAGCTTTAGGGGTGCGTCTGTGTTGTGGGGCAGGGTTTGAGGGGGGTTGGCAGGACCCTCCCTCCCCCACGGGACTACATCAACCAGAGAGCCAGTTCCTCCTCGTGCCCCTGCCCTGTAGAGAGGTCCTGTCACGTCTCATACAGTGTACCCTTTTGAGGAGGCAGCGGCACTGGGGCAGGGCATAATATGGAACTGTCAGTGTGGCCTTCTGGGAGGTGCGCGCTCCTCTGGGTGGCCTTTCCCTCTCAGCTGCCTCAAGGGGTCACGGGGGGGGGGGGGGGGGGGGGGGGGGGGGGGGGGGGGGGCATAGGGGTATGGGTGGCGGCGGTGATGGTGGTGGTGGATGTGGCGGGGCGGGGTGGAGGGGCACCCTGCTGCCTCTCCATGGTCACGTGAAGGTCGCATTTAACAGGGAAACGCCTGCAGGGGGGCACAGGGCCAGAGATAAACAGAGGAGGAAGCTGGAGCATGAGCGAGAGGAATAGATATGAGTCAGCTGCACCTGGGAGAAGAGCGGGAGAAAGGAAAAAGCACCAGTTGTGTTTTTATGGTATCAAAGTAGGAATATGCAGAGGACAGGAGCTGGAATCAGGCCATCAGCAGGCATGAGAGAGTGCCTAGAGGGAGGATTCCTCCTCATGCCATGCTGAGATAACACATAATCACTGACCCCAAACTTTCACACGTGCATGGGACAAAAATACCACAGGCTAAGAAGAAAAAACACCTGCACACAGTTTGAGTTCAGCCACAGCTGAGTCGGCCGAAGTACATTGCAGTCGGTTTACTGTTCTCCTGCCATAACCGGGTCCCCTCTGCTTCCTCCCCCCTGCACAGATAGCAGAGACGTACGCCTTCCTGCCCAGAGAGGCGGTGACACGGTTCCTAATGAGCTGTGGAGAGTGTCAGAAGAGGATGCACATCAACCCCAGCACTGCCGAGTTCAAAGGTAGGAGCCTGCATCTGACCTGCGGTTGGTCCATTCACTCTGTGCTCATCACCAGCTGAAGCGCTGTTTTTGAGATCAACACTTAAAAACACATAGGCTCAGATCTGTTGACATGCAACCTCCAGGACAAGCTTTAATTAATCTAAATTAGCAGTCTAACCTCAGATAGATGTGCTCAGTGTGTGTGACACTAAATGACAACTAACACACATCTGAATGAAAGACTCATGTTCTCCACTGTCTTACCTGCCACCCTAAAATCATCTTAGGTGCACATACTTTGAAGAGTGTGTGACTTGAAAACTCATTAATGAGACATAAGTCTGTATCAATCATCAACATGATGTAACAAAGACTCAAAAGGACATCTCGGTGATTATGGAAACCTGCTAAAATGATCATAGAGTTCCTCTAGTGGCCGTTGTGGAGAATGCAGCCGGTTTTCACCCACATTGTTTGATTTCAGGTGTGACAGAGAAACCGCTGGTTGTCAAGGAAAAATCTAATTTGCAGCATATTGCAGTAGTATTGCCTTAAGATGATTAATACATTATTCACTAAATATCATGCTATATAAAGGTTTACATCGACTTACACGCTTGCTCTACCAGTATTTACATGAATGCACTATTGTGTGCTGTGCGTCACGTTTTAGGCTGTTAGATGTGCATTGTTATTTATTTATTTATTTATTTTTCAGAAAACGATAGACCAACCTCACTGGTCCCGGACCTCATTGATTACAATATGCCCCTTACTGCCACCTACCTGAAGCAAATGAAACTACAGTGCATGACTGCCACTGAGAGGGTAAGTAGAAAGCGAGGGCACGACGCATAATTGCATTTATGAAAGCGTGGCGATGAAGGGAAAGTGTCCCGTCGGCTTAATTGGAAAATCTGGCATTACCAAGATTTCCTGGGTCAGCTGTGTTTGAACCGACTCTGTGGCTACTGTTTGCGGTGTGTGAGGCCCCTTTTGGGGGGAAATACACATCTTTGCTATAGGAATAGTTGTGTGGTGAGGCAGAATAGGTCATATCTGAGCTCTTAACTTTCAGTTCCATATGAAACAGCGAGTGCAGTCCCCTGGTGGGAGGACTAAGCCCCTGTTCAAATGGGATGAGCGCTGCTGTAGAGAGTGACGTCGGCAGCGAGGCTCCGCCTGTTAGTGGAGCCGATCAGCGACTGATGGACCAAAACACCGGCAGGGACGACCACTGCTTAAGTAAAAGGAGCGGTGCTTCGCTGTAATAATGTAGACCCCATGCATAATTTGGATTATCCGGAACAATGACTCATAATGTGATTCGCGGGTGAGTATAAATGAACAAATGTAGTGCCTGTTAGTAGCCTCTGTGTTCAGCTTCAGAGTGAGCAGGCCAGTAATTTCATAATTCATGAATATTGCTGGGTGTGTTATTAGTGCTGTGGTTGACTTGACGGCAGTTTGATCCATGTGTTTTGGTCTGCTGAGCTAGTTTGGAAGTTCATCCCTTCAGTTGTTTATGATTATGCCATGTTGTGGCTCAAAAATAGCCATCAGCAGTCTATTTTAGTTTGGGGGCGGTGCAGCTTTTACCTATTTCTGTGTTCATGGCTGATCACAGGTGAATTTATATCTGTGTATCAGGACCGTAGGCCACATCGATTATCAAAAACCACTCAACTCTCACTTGTCCCAGTTGAGATGTAATTGTGAGTTAAATTAGCAGTTGTAACATTTTGCAGAATATTGATGGTTCAGATAAGATAAAAAATAGATTTAACTTGTCTGTTTGACACGTAATAAAGAAGCAAATCAGACCTATCACCACAAAAGGGCTGTGAAATTAAGTTTCAGACATTGCCTTTAGTATTAATGGATTGTTGCTCAGTGTCTCACAGTCCTTACTATTACTTTACAGCCACTTAGTCTGATGTAGTTAAACTACTTTCTCAGACATTTTGAGAGTACCAAAGTGTGCTAAACTGGTGGCTGGAGTTGGTCTTCTGTGCACTCCGGTGTAGTGTGACAAAGTAGCTCATCATTTTAACAGTAGTCTCCCTCCCCTTGTGTTGTCAATTATTTATTTTCCTTAAGCAAAAAATAAATATTGCTGCATATCCAACTACTTATCTAAACTGTATCATTAGAGCCTCCTCTCTCTCTCTCTCTCTCTCTCTCTCTCTCTCTCTCTCTCTCTCTCTCTCTCTCTCTCTCTCTCTACCTCACTCTCTCTCTATTACCACATGGCTCACTTGGTACCTAATAGAGCTGTCACTGAGCGTTTTGGTCCCCCTCAAAACCCTTACAGAGGGATGCATATTCCCATGAGTATAGGCCTATTTGTGCGCTCGTGTGGGGGGAATGAAATGGCGAGATGTAATTCTGCTCTGTTCCCATTACACAGAAGTTTGCCCCTTCTGCAAATGCAGAGTGAGATGTCAGTTGACGCATGACGGCATGTGTGCTGCGTTTGAGCCTATAAACATGTGTTTATCACCCAAGAAAAAAGAGACAAGCTAAAGAGGAGTCACCATCCAAATTGGCATAAAGTGAACTGGCAAGTGTTGCTCTGCAAAGCTCAGCACTGGCCTGAAAGAGGCATCGTGCTTGTCAGCAGATGATAGCATTCCTACAGTTAGAAGCCAAAGCTCAGCTTCCTTTGAATAGTGTTTTTTTGTGTGCTTGTATGTGCTTTCCCCTCTGTCTTCAAGCTAATTCTTACCCCCTCATGGTTGTGTTACGCTACAACGAGCATCTTTGGGGTTTCTGCGTAGCGCAGTTAAAAATAGCAGTGCTCCAAGACACATATTATTTAACAGAGAGGCTCTTCCCTTTCCCCTTCGTTCTGCTGCCAGACTTGCGCAGTGCGGTGTCAAGGGTCAAATCAAGATGATGTACGCTAACAAGTGTGCTGAGGATGTATATGCACGGGAGATGAGGCACTACATGAAGAGACGTGATGATAGTCTCTCTTTTTCTCTCTCTCTTTCTCTCACTGTGAATAAATCACACTGAACATTATGTCAAATGTTTTTTTCAGTTTGGCCATGGGTTAAATTGGAAAGTTGGAAGTTGCTGCCTTTTCTGGACTCGCAGTCTGATTTTTTCCACAAAGTCCACAGAGCAATAAATCTTACTTTTACTGTGTCCCCTCCTTTCCATCTGACTCCCTTCAGGATGACAGTTCGGTGAGCAGCGAGGACATGGACACCGCTGAGCCCACGTGGGTCCCAGCGGAGCAGCCCCCAGTGCCTGAGCCCAGTCCCCCAAATGGAGAGAGGGCCAGCAGCCCACCAGCCACAATTAAAGAGGAGGATGGTAAGACTGTTGTCCATTCAACACTGCTATGAGCAGACTTATGTGCAGGCTTGTTTTTCTGATTGTGGCTTTTTGCAAATTATCGCTGATTGTTTCATCTGAGACTGGAAGGCATATTGTTTCATTGCAGGCTGATTGTACACAGGAAACAGCTTGTCCTGTTCTTAGTAGACTAATCCAAATAAATCCACTCTTATAGGGGGTGGTATATCACCCCAACCCCAATCCATCCTGCACCCCTGTGGCCACCCACCCTCCCGGGGTAAAGGGCTTAGAGAAGTAGGACAAAGTCCGATATTAACCCTCACAGATTAGGCACTGCAACCGAAAACATCGAAAGCAAGGCAAATGTTTGAAAAGGAGACTTTCTCAGTTCCAGTGAAAATCAGTGTGCACATGAGACATTGAAATGATTGCAGTGAAATCGTCACAGTGCTGTAAAGTACATTGCACACCAGGGGATGAATGCTCCCCACCCCTGTCACTCCATACCCCTTGTCTCTTTCCTTCTTCGCTGTAAAAACTCATAAGATACCCCCCTGTTCCCCTAACTTATATGTATCTTGACAGTTGACCCCAATACCCACTTCCCTAACAAATTCAGACAGCACAACATAAAGCAGGAAAGCCCATCCCCCCTTACTACACATTCACACTGTTGTTACGGACAAAAATAGTGCAATATTGCAGTGAACAAAGCCACATTAGTGCTGAAAGCCTTCGATGACAAACAGCCGCACAGCTCATGACTGTATCTCCGCTTCTCCGTCCTTCTGTGCCAGATGACGACTCCTCAGAAAGCGGCAGTGCCAGCGGGCTGCCAGCCCTGACCTCCCCGGAGGTGCTGGCTGTGGGTGGGAACCCCCCAGATGGCGGGGCCCCTTATGGGGAGGTGACTGAGAATGGGGTGAGTGCTCCCTTGGACTACAGCACCACCTCCTCCTCTTCCTCCTCAGAGGACCAGCAGCCAGTCAATCTGAGTGACAGACTACTGCCTGTGGGGAACTCGCCCCTAACTTCTTACCCAGCAGACCCCAACAGGAAGTACCCAGTCAAAACAGAATACACCAACAAGGTAAGGACAGCAGCATCTTTTGGACTGACCCTTATCTATGTGGCATTCTTGATGAGCAGCCTAAGCAGCTTATCGTGTGTGTGTTTTAATCTACAGTAAGGGTGTATTTGTGTGTCTGTAGTCTCCCCAGTACAGCTCAGGAAGCTATGACTCTGTGAAAACTGAAATGAGCATGAGCGCCGAGGACTTGACCTCTGGTCGGGCGCAGATCATCGACGACGATGATGATGATCATGACGACCATGATGACAGTGACAAGATCAATGATGCTGAGGGCATGGACCCGGAGAGACTGAAAGCTTTCAATGTAAGAGTCCTATACCACCGTGTTTGTTTTTTGGAGGTTTGGAGGAAAAGAATCACAGAATCACCGTTATATTGCTGTTTGCATTAGTGATACACCATTGCTAGTATATTGGCCAGTCGGGGTGCTAAATTATACATTTAGACTAAGATAACATTCAAGAAGTCAGTATAATGTAACATTATGTTGAGTTTTTTTCATAGTATTCTACAAGAAAAGCAAAGTGGCACTTAATGTTTGAAGGCTTCATTCCAAAAAGCTGCATATCCATTTGGAAGGAAAAGACGTAGCTCAACCCCAGGCAAATTACGCTGATGCTTGTAGTCTAAATTGGAACTGCAACGCATTCAAGAGGTTATGTCTTCCAAAGTCATATATAAATTATCTGGAGACATCTTCTGTGTTTTGCCCCTGATAAAGGCTTTAGGCCAAAACGTTGGGCATCTGTTTGCAAATAGAAGAAAAATGAAAAGAGTGGATAAAGACAAGTCTGTGTGTGATCCTCTGCTAAATGTTTGAGGATATATCCATTTTGGGGAAAAAAAACATTGTATCAGCTACTATCTGAAAAAGAGATATGAGCCTCAACAAATGAGTATGAGTAAACAAAAAACAAATGGCTTAGGATGACTCTCTGTTCCACAATGTGCAGCAGTTAGTGTCATTTAGTAAAAATGGTGGATATCTCATTTGCAAACAGACGTTTTCATTTAATATTTATTTTTTTGGAAACAGGCATTACTGCACGGATTATTTTAATATAAATTAATGTTGGAGAGGAGTTCAAGAGATGCAAACACAATCATGGAAACCTAAAGCCAGAAATATTGTTCTGTGTAAGAGTAACGATTCAGTTTTCACTTTCGCTTCTGTTGCCATAACCTCCCCCTCCTCTTTATCCTCTCTCACTCCACTTTCCCTCTACCTTCCGCTCCCCCATCCCCTGCCATTGCTTTCCCCCCTTTTGTTTCCCACACTCTACACCCCTCTCTGTGTTCCCTACACCCCCACTCTGTTTTTCTGCTCTACATCCCCTCTCTCCCCTCCCCCCCGCGGTGTCTCCCTCAGATGTTTGTGCGTCTGTTTGTGGATGAGAATCTGGACCGCATGGTGCCCATCTCCAAGCAGCCCAAGGAGAAGATCCAGGCCATCATCGAGTCCTGCAGCCGCCAGTTCCCAGAGTTCCAGGAGCGCTCCCGCAAGCGCATCCGCACCTACCTCAAATCCTGCCGCCGCATGAAGAAGGGCGGTTTTGAGGTACGAGGTGGCCCTAGTTGTAACCGTCTATATATAATCCCCTCATCCCAAGCTCCCCTTTTCTCAATGATACATCACCCTATTAATATATTATTAATGAAAAAATAAAATAGTGATGCGTTTCTTATGCTCAATGTGCAAAAATATCATTGACCCGTGTCACCAGATACGACCAACACCTCCTCACCTCACGTCCGCCATGGCTGAGAACATCCTTGCTGCCGCCTGTGAGAGCGAAACTCGAAATGCTGCCAAGAGGATGCGGCTCGATGTCTACCAAGGGACGGTAAGCGCTCTGGCAAGAAAATGCCTGTGAATCTTCTCAGTGTGGATTTGGGAATGTTCAAGGATGGCTGTGCATCAATAACACTGCGCCAAACTTTCCAACTTCAATCCACAATAATCTGCCAAACTGAAAACATTTCACTTCTTGCAGGATGAGCCCGCCTCTGCTGACAAACCCAGCTCGAGGGACCCGGCCTCCGTGGCACCGTCAGGCTTCTCCATAGCCAGCTCAGCATATGCCCAAGACCAGCTCTACACCAATGGAGGCCTCAACTACAACTTACGGGGCTACGGGACGGTCAGCAGCAACCAGCAGAACACCGGTGCTGCGCAAACCAATGGTGACTGACTTTTATCGTTCCAGCTCAGAAATTGAATTCATTCTGCACCAGATAGCATGGCATGGAAAAACACATGGTGATGCTGGACAGTTAGTCACATCCTCATACTCACATGGCTATGAAACATTCTTCCTGCTAGAGCTGGGCAATATGGACAAGATCAGATATCATATTTTTGAATATCTTGATATCAATGCCATGATAATATCATAGAGATGACTAATGGTGCTTTTGTAAGATTTTTCTGCATGAAAGATTTTTGATAAATAATTATTACCGATGTGGATGCTTCCTTCAGTCCCTACATTTCTACTTGTTTTATTGTACATTGTTGAAAATGACCAGATGCTGGTTCATCGAAGCACATGTCTCTGTGTGCTTAGATGAATGAAATCTGGGACCTTTAGGAAAAAATCTCTATATTTTCCTCTGGTTATGCAACCAGTCAACACCACATAGCCTCAATGCTAGTGGAGATCTTCTGAGGTTGTAATAATTTTACAACCATCAATTTCATGTCAGCTTCTATTTATGCCGTCATTATAAGTATTGGATTATGTAACAGTAATAGTCCACTTACTGGTAAATATTTGGAACCAAGTGTAGTGGCCATTTTATTGCATTTAGCCTCATTGACTGCATTATATTATACTGTTGATCAGCACTGCTCCCGATGTCTAAAAGACTGTACTGCAGTTTTTTTTTTTTTTTTTTTTAGTAGTTAGTGGCCATGGTTCTGATTTCTCTCTCTATAGGCTTTACCCATTTTATTTTCCAGACTGATTGTCCTGTTTTGTATATTTTCTTTGTAAATCATCCTCTTACTGTCCACAGGTCCCACAGATCTGAGTATGAAGTCCGTGGCCCCGAACTCCTCCTCCTCCAGCTCCAACAGTCACGGTCAGGGAGGTGGGGGGGGCGGAGCCTCAGCCCAGCTCAGCCCCCCAGAGGTCACGGCGGTGAGGCAGCTCATCGCTGGATACAGGGAGTCCGCGGCCTTCCTGCTCCGCTCAGCAGACGAGCTGGAAAACCTGATCTTGCAGCAGAACTGAGTCCCAGCCGGGCTGAACTCGGCCGAACCGTGCCAAGACCTTCTCCCAGCCTGCCCGTCTATATCGCTCACAGTCTCGTGTAGTCGGGCAGACTCTGAAGTCCATACAAAGACACAAATGTACAAGAGTGAAACTGCACAATTGGTCCTGTAGGTATGGTACCTTCACTTATTCGCACATGATTACGTATTTGAAAGGAGCAGAACATATCACGGGCTGAAGTATGTTTATTTACGTTTATGCATTTGGTTCACTTTGACCTTAGTGCCCCGTTATCCTTAGCCATTCACCCTCTCCGGCTCATTTCACCACTTCAACCTCCATTCCTCTCAGGTCTTAAGCTTTGATCTATGTGAAAAAGGAGGACAACTTATCAGAGCTGTTAATCTTAAATTAGCTGCCAACATACCTTTGCATCGGCTCTTCTTTTCGGGTATTTAGGCCGTGTGCCAATAACAACACACCAGTTTATTGTCACATGGCGCCAATTTAGCGACATCAAGTACTTTTTTATTTTTACACAAATGTAAACTCTGCAATGCAGTGGCAGAATCTAATTGTGTCATGTGAATCTACTCTGTTCTGAGCAGATCTTGACATATTGCTAAATGAAAACTACAACTCTCTCCAAATTCACATCTTTCCACGGAAAATCTGGAACATCGCTTTCTTAATCTCCATATATGAATCACTGCTAACGCTGTGGCTGCCTGCCACTGACCTGATAACCTCAAACAGCTTCTGTAGGGTGTTTTGGCATATGTGCAAAAAAATGCAGAGACAAATAGAGAAGGGAAAAAAAATACAAAGTTTGCCATCTGTGACCTGTGAAACTAACACAGTGGGTTTCATGAGAGAATAAGAACAGATCCATCAAGTTGTTGTGTGGTCAGAACGATACCTCTGCTTACTCTGTTGGAGCGGTGTCCAGATTCTTAGGTGTAGTTACTTAGAGACAAAGACTCATTACCCAGCATGACTTTATTTTCAGTTATTTCTTAATGAACATTTTTATCATAGCCAATTTCTCATTACTCCAAATGAGGGAACTGTGGAAGCGGCTTTTAAGAAGCCTGGGTATGCAAATTGAGGTCACAGACACCTGTCAGGGAAAAAGGAGATTAATATATTGTGTAGGCTCTTGGTTATAACCAGTGCTAGTGAAAAAGTGGAAAAGGGTGCAATATTGAAGATAATCAGTAATGATGTGCTTACTGGAAATATGACTCTGTCAATCCAATGTCCTTTAAGAGTGATAATGGCTTGAGCCTTTTGTAAGAGTTTATGGCACAGAAGGGGGTGTATTTTACCACTATTTCCTCCTGTCTTGTTGTAAAAAGAAATGATATCCCATGCAGCATTGTAGCCAATTCAATGTTGTTATTTGTTGTGATCACTGATCTTTATTGCTAACCTCAGAACTGAGGCACTTTCATGTATTGGGACCAGACATCCAAGAGTGATTTAGAAAAGGGACCTGGCAGAAAATGAGACTTAATGTTGCACGTGTTTTTTTTTATTTTTATTTTTATTTTTGTTTTTTTGTACTTTTTTACTTTGAAGTGATTTGGGTCATTTTGTGCCAGAATTGTTCTGTGAGGGTTTTCTTGGCTTTTGTTAGTGAAATGGGCATATTAAACTCACACGTCTACATTAAAGACAGTCAGGTGAACACAGTGCGGTGGTATTTGGGGAGACCGTAGCAACCGTATGGGTTTACTGGATGTAGTGTGGGCGTGTGCGCCGCCTGCCTGCCTGCCTCAAACAAAGAAACTCCTCCGTCCATGTCATCCTCGCTGACCTCAACTGTTTCCTCTCTCTCCTATCGCCACATTTCCCATTGACATCCTGGTTTAAAACACACTGTTGAAAAAGAAGCAAAAGACAATCTTAGAAAAAGATGTTATCGCGTCACAGTTTACTCTCTCTCACACATCTTTCTGCTATGGTGTGTGTGTGTGTGTGTGTGTGTGCGTGTGTGTGTGTGTGTGTGGTTCTGAGGGGACACCAGTACCACAAACCAGATCTCGAGCACAGTCTCACAACAGACACTTTTAATGGTGAGTCAGTGGAGCACTCAGCACAAAAGCCGTTGTGTTAGTGTGTGCGCGTGTACGTGTGTGAGCGTGCGTATGTGGAGATGATGTGGATTTTTATAACCTTTTAAGTTGATGTTGTGTTGTCATGAAGCTGTGTTTTTGTTTCCCTGTTGATCGTGTTAAGTGGAGTGGCCCTTTCAGAGCTATTTTGTACATCATTAACTCTGTGAAGAATTTATTCAGTGCAGCAGAAACATTCCAAACAAGGACGACGACTCTTCAAGCAGCCGACTCGGCTCACACCTTACCCATGTGTGCGCAAAATTTAGAGAGATCTATTTCTGTATTTATCATAAATCTATCAAATTTATCTGTTATTATTTATCACACTCGATCTTGTATTAGCACTAATGTAGTTTTGTTCATAAATTTGCAGAGATTTTGTCTCACTAACGGGCCAGTTTAGGGTCAGATTTACATGTGCTAAATGATCACCTTACACAACACCATGTCATGATTGGACTATGTTGCATTTTCAAATGGAAAATCTATTATCTATTGCAAGTTTGGAAGCACTTTATAGCTCAGGATAAAGGTAACACAGTACAGTGATACGGATGTGTCTATACCTCATTTGGGATATCTTTCAGTTCAAACATCTTATAAACTGATAGCACACCGGACAGTTTGGTTCTGTGTGTAATTTGACACAATTCAAGATCAGAGGCCTGTCTCCTCACTGCAACAAACGCAAACAGTTGCCATGTAGAAATCCCACTGAAGCTGAATCTTTTGAGCCAGTTTGGATGGTCCTCGTGGTTCTAATAGACTCAATCAAGTTGATAGATGTACGTGGGACCTGCGTCCCTATACATGTCTTCCTTGTCTCCTCCACCTGCTCCTTGTTTACTGTTTGTTACAGTAGCCATAGCAGTCACACGGACGCCGTCCCCCACACACCGTGTCTTACTCGATGATGCTAGGTTGATCTAGTGCCATGTTCAACTATCACCCCAGACATTCGCTTGCAGATTTGTATATCGTCTTAATTCTACGCTGAGCAACATTTTAGGTGTGTGCTGGAGTTACTGTGATTGAAGACAACCACTTGTAGACATGTTGTTTTTTTTTTTTTCTAATGGCCAATGGATTTTCTCTTTGTATTGACTGGACAATGTAACGTATTGATGTTTGATTAAAAATGCCCTGGTAGCTTGTGGATTGCTAAAGTGGTCAGATATATGTACTGTATAGCTGTACAAAGAGTGATAAAAGACATGTTTTAAACCTTTCTTTTTTCTGTGGGTACAGCACTGTTTTAAAAAAAATCAAAGTGGTTTTAACCCTTGCCTGTTTTAACTTATCATTTGGTGGTGCTCTGTATTACTTCTATTGTTATTTATATTATTTTATTTGTTGCCTCTGCTGCACCGATAAGAGACTGTAGCTCTGTGCAAGGGGTTGTACTGTATACCAGTGTGAAGCTTTGTATTTTTCCCCTCTGGTTTTGGACTCAGTGAAAGTGTGATGTTTACATGTACAGTTTTTCAGATTTTTTTTTCCTTTTTTTTGTTCAGGCTGTTATTCCCACCTACACCACAATCTATGTACATTTGCCCAGATATTTTCCTTTTGTTGGTTCATTGCATCAAATGCAGATGTGACCACTTTGACTTTTGGTCACATGGTCAAAGTGGGCCTTGACAACCAGCTGTGCTCGGCTGGGTATTGTGGTCGCTTCAAGCATCTGACTAGGAAATCTTGAGTAAGAGGGAGCTGCACAACATCTCAAAGTGGACCATCAGATTAATTAAGGAACACGGTGGCTTTAATCAACTACATTAGGACACAACATTGTGCCTAGAAAATGAGCGATAGGATGTTTGTCAGTGCAGCATCTAGGCACGTTCACAATGCTGTAAGTGCTCAGAGTCTCTTATTATCCTGACCAAGTTGTCAGGGAAAACTCATTTGTCCTTATCCTGGAGAAGGTACACTTTGACCTGTTGTAACATCTCCTCAGTAACATAAAAGCCATTCCCCTCTCCTGGCCTTCTAAGGGGAACCCATAAACCTCAGGAAATACTGAATCTCCAAGTTTAGTTTTTATCCATTGATCTCTTCTGAAAAGAGAGTTAAGTCTCTACCGAAAACCATAACATTTATATGAGATGTCTATTGTTTTGTACATTTATCATTGTGATTTAAAAGTGGAGCTTTTTCCAGTACCTGTGACTTAATATTTTGATTTTTTGGAGTGTTTATAGGTATGAATATTTATTATTATATGTGAAACAACTAAAAGACAAAAGAAAAGGCTGAACCTGTTTCATTTGTATGTTTTCATGCAAAACTGTCCAGGTGGGATTCTCTCTGCCTCTTACATATCACTAACGAGGGACCTGTGTTTGTTTGGAAATAGCGCTTTTTCAGTGTTGCATCAATGCTATGGTAAAAAAAAAAAAAAAAAAAAAAAAAAAAATACAGTGGTTTACCAGCGGCAGAGTTGCAAGGCTCTCCTCTTCTCCCGAGATGTCAGTAATTGAATAAAATAGTGCGATGAGCTATCAAACTGAAACGTGGCTTGCTGTTTTCTTTTCTCAACGTACATTTTACATTTTGTCTTACTTTTCATGAGCATGAAGAGTAAAGTAGAAGTGGTTGAGCCTGTATTTACTATGTGATGAGTGTAAAGGCCTTCATCCACAAGAGAGCAGCACAAACAAAGAAGTGACATGTGATGCCACCAGGGTGCAGCAGGTCGCAGACTGCAGGCAAACTGGCCCAACACCTAAACCCGTGTACCTGTGGAAAATACAGCACATGGCATTACTTGCACACATGCACACACACATGCACACAAAGCCATTTAAGTTACTTATTTGATGAATGAATATGTGGCTCTCAGTGTTTCTGTCTGAGGAAAAGCTTAGTGAAAATTAAGAAGTTGTGATGAATAGTAAAAAACTGCAAAAATCAACTGACAAGGTTTTTTTCTTTTGATAAAAACAAAGGCACAATATGTACAAATGATATTCTGAGAAAGACTGTATAATCAGCGTTATTTACTTTCTTTTATCTGTTCTGTTAATTTGAGGACAAAACCTTTCATTGATAAAACCTTGACCTTCATGAGCCTGTGCAAACCTCATGCATGGCCACTCTGCCTGATATTACTCTTATTTTAGATGGTTTATAGTTTCAAACTGGACACTAGACTTCGTGATGTTGCCAAATCGTTTGATTTGGCACAAACAGGTCTGGCAAGACTGAAAATGTACGCAATGTTCAATAGCAAAACCAAAGTCAGTGTTCCCAGAACGCATTGGCTCTGGCCCCATCTCCCCTCTCACTCCAGGTGATGTCATTTCACCCACCATTCCATTCATGCTCAGAAAAGTAATCCGCAGAATAAATTTTCGTTGGAGGGAGACAGAGGAGATAAAGCACTCGTAACTCCACAGGCACCAGGCCCAACCAGTCAAACACATCTGTACACAATATTCTGCATATTTGATATTTTAGTTTGATATTTTAGTTGATCATTTTCTCTACTTGTGCAATGTCAGTTGTCTGACGTGTTAACCAGTGATGACCCAGAGACCAGATTTGGAAAGTGACTGTGAAAAAATATCAGCGGGCCAATGGTGACAGCATTATTGGCTGCTTCAAAAACTAAAGATATATTTGACCTAGCTGGACTAGTTTAAGGTCCTATTTTAAAAGCCTGATAGAAATCCGGTCACGAACCAGCATTTAAGCTTCTTGACAATAAACCAAACAGTCTCCTAACTCAGAAGCACTGCCTCCTCCGCCTGGGAAGTTTCCTTAACTATGTAGATGCATGTCTTGTTCTTAAAATCATGCATGGAATCTGGCCACTGCTCAGCCAGCATATTTAGTTCAAGGAAATTAACATCAAGGTCACGGACAATTGCCAAAAGTGTCAGTGCCATCCACTTCCAAAGGAACAAACTTGAACAATCTGTTTTCTCAGTATGAGTAATGTGTTACTGGAATACTTTACTGGAAACTGCCCTGACCCACTTTTAAATCCAAATTGAAAGCAAGGCTGCAAACAAACCAAACCTTTTTGTATATCCATGACTTTAGTATATTATATAGAATAATGTAATTTACCTGGGAAGATCTCTGCAAAACCACTAGGCCCATTAGACAGATAATTTTAATAATTACACATATGGTTATCTTACCAATTTTTATGTTTTTGCAAATTTACCATTTGTTTGTTTTGTTTGTTTTAGTTCATCCTGGCTCAGATTTTTTTTTTTTTTTTTTTACTAATTTGTTCATCACATTTTTTCTCTGAATATATATTTAAATCATATTAGAAGAACAATGAACATAAAATTACCCCAAAAAATAAAAGAAAAAGGATTTACCATAAAATTACTCAAACATGAATTATAAAGAGAACTAAAGTGAATATTGTTCAAAGTTTGAAATAAAATTGCTCAGGTTCATCTTTTGGACCTAAACTGAACTATTCAAGGTAAAACACAAGAGCCCCAAAATGATTATTCACCTTGGGCCCCCAGGTGTCTAGGGACGGCCCGGGATCTATATGTATATTTTTAGGCGATTAAGCCCCTCACACATGCTGGGCGACATGGTTCACACTCTCTGCTCGTGCTGCAGTAAATATAGGCCTGCAGCAGGACAACATGTGAACACTTGGAAACAGAGCAGTGAACTTCCTGCTCCCTGACCTGAAAACACCGGCTTTTATGAGCCTGTAGCCTGATGCTATAGGTTTTTTTTTTTTTATTTTATTGAAATGGTTTATTCACAACATATTTAACGTTACTGTACTGTGGAAATATATTTGTAGTATATCTTTATTTCTACTTTGCTTTGCTCAGCTAACCCGGCAAATTTCACTGTTGATAAACGTGCACTGTCCCTGTTGAACAAACAAACAGCAAACAAAAATACTACTTGCCTTAAACCTCCAAGGTGTAACAGGAACATAACTGAGTCATAACTGTGAGTCACCACAGCACTTGCACACTTGTGGCTGCAGTTGAACTTTAACCTAATTAGCAGAGGTTCATGGTTAAAACAAGTAGTCAGGTAAAATTCATCAACAACTCCCTACGATATTTTTTCCAAAAAAGTCCCAGAGTATTCATCACCATATAATAAAAAGTCACACAAACAGTACAGAGACTATCAATCAGAGTGCCGTGCCAAATGACAAAGTTCCTCGGTGACACGTGGACTCGCACACACCAGACTATATGGTTCACATTCTCTGCTCGTGCTGCAGAGTAAATATAGACCTGAACCATGTCGACACATGGACCCTTGCTAACAGATCAGTGAACCTTCTGCTCCTGTACCTGAAAAGACTGACTTATATAAACCTACAGAGTGATACTATACTTCATTCTTCCTATTCATCATCCATATCCCTGCAGGATTCATTTGTTTGGGCCTGAAGAGGCAGAGAGACACTTTGCCCCGATTCCCATTTTATCTTTGAGCTAATTGATGTACAGGTGTGACCCGAGTGACTACGCCACCATTTTCCATGCAAGGAACCAACTTAGCAATTACAATAAATCAGGGGTTCATTTCAAAAAAGACTACACCTCAAGAATCCACTTTCAAAACACCCACAGCTTCACAAAAACATGGACCGATCAAGGTCACTTTATCTCACTAATGGAAATTTGCACTGTGACTAGTTTTCTACCACCAAAACATTACCTGCTGTGTATTTCAGCACGCATTTTGAAGCACAAAACTTTTCAACAAACATCGGCTTATTTATTAATCAGATTATTCTCCGCCAGCAGATAATTAGCACATCCATTGCTTTTCTTTGAGATGAGTTTTGTATTTGTTGCTTTGCACTCAATTTATTGAATCCAACTTAAAAACACCAGCAGTTTGAAGTTTAATTTTTGGGTTGGGTTGTAAATCCTGTACCTGTCTGCAGGACTGTTCTACATTATTGTTTCAAGATGTACCATTACCACTGTTTTGTTTTGTTTTGTTTCTTCTGACTATTTGGTGCCTTTTTGGCCACACTGACTCATCTCATTTTTGAATCAATACTCACCATGTTCTGTAAACTTTGCAAAGACAAACCTGGAAATCAACAAAGGTGAAAAAAAAAAAAAAAAAAAAAAAAAAGACAGGGCGTGCAGGATGGGTGATTCCCATGTGTTGAATGTGAGTGTGCGCTGTACTGGGAACACAGGGTATTTTTAGATCCAAGTGGCCCTGGCAGTGCTTTCCCAGGAATACGGCAGCTTTGGAGGGGGGCAGCTCGCCCATAAAAAAGAGAGGTCATGTATTTACTGATTGGGCACAGGTGCTCTAAGTGTTGAAAATATAAATCCTGACTGTGGCCACTTGCTATGCATGCTTGGACCTAAATGCTACACATGCTCAAACTGTTTGACTTAGATATTTGAACAGAGAGACTGCCTTACAACTTAACTGGCCTGTATCCATCCTGTATCCTGTATCGAGCTTGGTTCGGTCTATTCTTGGATGTCAGTGTGCAGATTGCAAAATGTTCCACTTCAAAGAAAAAGTCCATTCAGTCGACCAAATTCTTTAGTAATCCCACTAAAAAGAACATCACACCACCAACTGCTGTGTGATCATGATGGTCAGAATATGTGAAGGTGCGGTGTAATAATGCAAAGTTAAAAGCATCAGAAATTTTCACCAGAGATATTGGCTCTGTGCTGGGGTTGCATGATATACATTTGATAACTTGTGCCTGCTACATGATATCTAGCGGAATCAGATAGTTGAGTCTTTGCCAGTTATATTTCTGTCAGCACAGGGAATAGCCAATAAATTGTGCATGCAGACACAGCATGTTGTATTTATGTTATAATGCAAATGCAAAGACTGCAACACGCTTGTGAATCGTGCCCCCTCCTCGTGGCATACATATTGTAAACAGACCACATCAGCGCTACATGGCATTTAGAATATGTCCTTGGAAATGACCCCTGTAAAAGTAGTTGTTGGCATTCAGTGATGGCTTTTATTTTTCTGCTGTACAGTTGATGCATGGGAAACAGCCAGGTGTCTCTCCTGGTTGTAACTGGAATCTGGGAAATTACCAGCTGATGCTCTCAGGAGTGTTTGGAGGTGTGTTTTCTGTACCAAAGGCCAGCATATCTTCATGATTTGAATAAGGAACAACACATAAATAAATGTACGTGTTGTTCCTTATGAGTTTGGGGTTTAGAAAAACTAGCCAGTTTGAGCTTATAGATGCAGCAAATATAACTTAGATTCAGCAACATGTTTTAAGGGAATAAAACAGTTGGCTTAAGCTTTATTTGATTTCTGTGACGGCCTGTTGGTTTGTTTGTCTGCCCAGGCGGCTGACCCACATTCGCGTACAGGTGAGGCATTGCATAAGCTGCATTAGCCAGCAATTTACCAGTTGCTAATCATATCAAAGCTAAACAGCTTAGGACACTTTGGCCAGTTGGCTGCATCGGCTCTGTCAGCAATGGTCACAGAAAGGGTCCCTCTGCTTGCTGTGGGAATCACACGAATAGACAGCACAGTCTAACTGTGTTCCTAAATGATGAAATACCAGTATAATGCCTAGAACTGTTTCCTTGTCATGGCAACCATTGCTATAAAAATGATTAAATTAGTGATTATTGTGGGGTATCAAAACAATACAGTCAACCAGTGCAACAGTTTTGACTGCGAGCATTTTATTTAACAGCAGAAAGCATCATGTCATAAAAAGGAAACATATGGAAAACTTTTTACACGTTTCACTTTTTTTCTTTTGGTCATATTAAAAAGACACTATATATATATGTATAAACACAGAGGACAAGCAAACTCCAGCCACTATATAAACAAGCCACCATCAGTTTCATCTCCAGTTTTGGACTATATCACAGATGGCTGGGTGCAGGTGAGGGGTGTGGGACATTGAAGGCATGGCAGGGAAAGCAGTGGCAGGCCAAAGTCTACTGGTTGGTGGGGGTCCCCGACTCGAACTTTCCTATCTCAGAGTTGTCGCTGTGTTGTCTGCTCAGAACCATCTCCCTGGCGATGCAGGTCACCTGACCATTGGTCACTGTGTAGGTTCCGTTCCTGCAACACAGAGCAGCATTAGAGCCGGCTGTTCACTCAGCAGCACAAAGGAAACCAAGGGCAACCGCATTTGATTTATGGAAGTGTGAACACGTGTGTGTGTGTGTGTGTGTGTGTGCAGAAAGAGACTCACTTTTGAGACTCGGATCCATTCTGCATGCCAGGCAGGTTCTGTTTTCCGAAGAAAAATGAAGCCCACCAGTGGCCAGAATCCTGCCGAGGAAGTCCTGCCAAGAACAAAGTGAATGTCAGACACAGGGAGATTTATGGATAAGCTCTTTCAACATAAATTCTTGTTTACTTGTGCTGTTTGTACCTGGGTGGTGTGGAATGACCTCTCCTGTGTACTCAGCACTGCCACAGGAGCTGTTGCTGGAGGTGGACCCAAGGCGCCCTAGAACAAATACATTTCATTTTAGTGGAAAACTCAAGTGTATATTATCATAGACAGTAACAGGTTTACACAGGAAAAACAAACTGACTGGATAGAAATGCAAAAACAAAACAAAACAAACAAAAAAACAAAACAAAAAAAAAAACTAAGATATAAGGCAATATCATTTGGTATTTCTGCTGTCTACTGAGATGAATAAAGCATAACTGCATATATGCCACTTTGCACTCACTTCTGTAGTAATCATGGGTGGCAATGAGGGAGCCACTTGATGGAATTGCTGCCATTTTCTCCGACCTTAGATGTAAAAACCGCTCAAAGATGGAAAATGGTAACCTTGAGGAAAGAGAGAGGAAAATAGGTGGCAGAGGTATTATGAGAACGGAAGCAAAATGACAAAAAAAGGATGCTGCTAGGATCTCACTATAGTTTCCCCTCTGACTTCTTGCTTTAGAGCTGTTTTATTTTTCTCACAATGCATGTGATTTTATGTCTCTTGTTCTACTATTTTTCCACCATGCTGTGTTATAGTGACTTAAATCCTATCATTTAATTCAGTCCTTTCTTTGTTGGCATCTTCAGTTATTGTTGTTTGTTTTATAAGATAACCTATCTCACCTGTACAAGATATCAGACTATGTAACCCTAATGTTGAGTGCACACACAAGCCTTTTTAACTCATGAAAATGCCATGTGTGAAATAAACAATTTGCTTTCTGAAATTAATATCTGAAGCTCAAACACAAATTACACAAAGCACTTGCTGTTAATATAGCCTGCACAAACACACAATGATGGGGTGTTTCCTTATTATTTTTACTTACCTGATAGTTTAGAGATGATAACAGTAGCACCGAGGCGGTTAAGGTCCGGATGGCAAGGCTCTCAGATGATAAAGTGCTAATTATTATGGCCCATTTGTGGGTAAACTATCTACTGGGACCCTTCAGGTCACTCTTCCGTGGTGTTGTCAATCCTGTTCTGTCTCAGGGAGCTCGGGCAAGTGGCTTTATATGAGCTGTGCGCGTGTTGGGGTGACACGGGGCGGGGACACAGAACGTGCTGCTGTCCTGTCCCGTCCTGGTAGGACGAAACGGGAACCCGGTGACACCAGAAGGAGGCTTTGAAGAGAGCTTATCTGAGCCAGCTGTCAGACACCAGCAGATAGATTTAGCCTGTGGATAGCCTCTCTCTACTTGTTCTTGAAGTGAGCGGGACATGTATATGTTCACCAAGGGCAGGCTGCAACCTATAGCCTCAACCACAGATAAGGGTTATTTGGGGATTTTTTTTTTTTTAAATACTCGTTTTGTGTCAAACTCTTCATAAAAATAAACCATAGGAAACCGTTGTAACCATTGTATGTATATATGTATTCTGGTGGTGTATTTTGGTGGAAAGTAAACCCACATACTCTGATCCATGGTTTTGCCTCTTATTTTTTGTATAGTAGCCTAGTAAGGTAAGACAGAGCTTTATTAATCGTGAGGTAAATTATTGTGTCAGAGATTGCTTAAATAATTACAGTAATATTAAGTAAAACAAGACAGTAGGCCTAAATAAAATGCTAACACCAGAAGCGCCCAAACTGAAAAAAAGCTAAATTTGTAAAATAAAACAATACAATACAGTACAATATAATATCAAACGCAATAAAAGGCGTGGCCCTGGGTGGCAGGTACTGGGACTCCAGGACTTTGATTTATTTTTTGTTTATTGTTTAGACCACTGAGTTGGTTAATGGCTGGCCCTTCAAACTAACTGCACTTACCAGAGAAAATATTGCACATCTTTAACACTACAATTTAAGAAACAGTCACTTTTCATTGGCATAGTTATTTTTATGTACACCACGGTAAATTAGTACGTTAGGATAAGTCAAGTACCACAGTAAAAACGCGGTGGCTAAGACTATAATTGGTAATCACTGTTACGATAAAGTATGCAGCAAGTTAACCCGGTACATGAATACCATGGTGAATTTCCATTACCGACACCAGTGTTGAGTACATGAGGCACTTCAGCTAAATGTTGGTGTGACGTCAGCTCTGGAACAGCGTGTGTGTTTACTGAACAGGGTCAGACTACAGTCATAGATTAACACCAGAGTGAGTGATTTCCGTTTAAATTGACTGCTTACCAGATTAATAATAGAACACAATAACGTTTGATCTAGTGCATTTATAAGATAAACATTAACCTCGGTCCTCACAGCTCCCTGGTGGTCTAGTGGTTAGGATTCGGCGCTCTCACCGCCGCGGCCCGGGTTCGATTCCCGGTCAGGGAACACACCTTTTGTTTGTACCGATATTTTAATATCAGCAATAAGGTATTGCAACTGGTGCTGTTCTGCTAATACTCTGAACACTGTTTGAGAAATATATTGCCTTGAAGTTTTTGTTTGTTTGTTTGTTTGTTTTAATAATAAAACTATTACAGACTAGAGGTGACTGTAGCCTGTCAAAGGAATTAAAAAGGAAGTAAATTGCTTTTGCCCTAAAAAAAATGACAGATGCCTTGCACCATACAATTTACTTTAATTGAAAAATATTGAAGTACAAAAATACATTGTATCAGTGAAATGTTTCCCCCTTACAAAAAGAGGATTAAAACAATGCTACTGCTAACATTAGTTCAGTCCTAACAAACTGCACGTATTTCAAACACTGAGGAGGTGAATTCACTTAGGCTACATTTCAAAATAAGTAAACTGTTAAATCCCACACAAACAACTTGCAGAAATATTACCATGTTAAAACACTATTTGAAAATTCACAGTTGGATGAATTTTGCATAACAAACTTCATGCTTCTTCCTGGTCGTGTTGAGACAGCCAGAGACGGCCGTGATCAAGTTCTCTGGGTCATGGAGGCAGAGGGACTTTGCAAGTTATAGGATCAAATTTCACTGTGGGCTGTTAGAAAGGAGCATTTCATGATTTGTGGCGCGCGGACCTTCTTTCAAACCCAGAGCTGCTGTCTTCATTTGATCGACTGCCAGTCACCTTCTCCTGTGGGATTTAGAAAAGATAAGAAAGGAGAGGCAATCAGCATCCTTATATTTGAAACAGAAAAATACAGAATGCACTATATGCTCATCAAACAAACTCACCTTCACATTGTCAACCATTTCCTCAAAAGACTTGAACGTAGGGGAGTGTCTACAGGGAAATGTGAAAAGTGCCCACTGACGTTAAAAGAAAAATTACACAAGAAAACTTAACTGCAAGTGCACTCAATGCATTTTCACATAATAGCAGACGACTGGACTCTGGCATTTCAAAGTGAATCACAAACAGACAGCAGTAAATAGCGAAAGCAGGAATCTCAGTGCTGTCAGAGCCGAACGTGCTTGGCATTTTACCTCATCGCAGGAACGCTTATGGTGTGGCTGTGTGTCACGATCAGGAGGCACAGCAGAAACAAACAACAGAAAGGAGGAGAGAGGGTGTCAAAGCAGAGCACAAAAAACAAGAGTATACAGAATCAGCACCAGCATGAAAAACTCATTTTACTTGTGTCTTTTAATTCACTCAAATGTTTTTTGAATTTCTTGTATTACAATAGAATTACATGATGATCTAACAACTATCATGACAATTTAATGCTTTTTTTCAATCTGTGTTTCAAATTCAGTGACTACAAGCAGTAACTTAGTGGTTGGTCAGAACAGTGTTCTCACTAGATCACATTAACCACTCAGTATTTATTGTTATCCTAAAGAGACTAATTGGTGTTATCGCTTCAGCCTTACCGTGGTGGGCTTGGGAGAGGCAAAGCCCTGGTGAGAACGCAGCGGGAAGATAAAGACACACAGATAACGTCACACAGGTTTCTGTTTCCAGTTGAGCTGACAACAACAGACTAATCAGTTCGTTCAGATGTACTGCTGTGATTGGATTAGGACTGCTGTTTACTGGCTAAACAAGACCATAAGACAGAAAACTCGCAGAGGATGACCTGTGATGAAGGGTCACACTATTATGTGCTGAGGGCTGACATGTGACAGGGCACCTACAACTTCACTTAGTGCCTCTAATACACATGAAACTTACTTGGCCACCTCAATTTATTTGTCTTATTTACATCACTGCTCAAATAAAATCAAAATATGGCTTTTTCCTCTTCAATGTACATGGTGACAGACTTTTTTTCTATTTATATCTTAAGTTTGTTGTCAAGTACAATGTAGTTTATAATGTAAAACAATTACTTTACACATCAGCGCACTGGGGTTTTCCCTCTCCCTACACTGTATATCACTTTGTTATCTTTGCCTTTTTTTCTACGTATGTATTTTTTAACTGTGGAAAAAATAAACCTAAACCTAAATCTAAATCTATAAGTAACAGCTGGAATCACAGGGCAAATAAAATACACCTCATAGCAAGCACCAAGTCTCTTGACTCTGACTGGTTTCCAAGAACGATACATGAGCGAATGTCAAGGAAATAATAATTTAAAAAAATCTTAATCATTCTCTTCTCAAATTTTAGCTCAACTTTTACAAACATTATTTTTTTTAAAAATCATTTTTTTTCACAATTTTAGGGCTATTTCAAGTAATTTCTTGGCTTGGAAAAGACATTTTCTCTTCCAGGATTTCCATGACCACAGAAACCCTGATGTTTTCAGAGGCCGTGAATAGAACAACCACCCTAATTATCATTTCAAAGCATCTTTTGTCCCTCGCCTGTCCAGCTCTGGTGCCTCTCTTAGCCTGTGCATCTGGCTGCGTGAGTTAACCAAAGAGAGAATTTTCTAAATATTCTAGGCAGGGAGCTTCATGGGAGCTTATTAACCGTGCTCTGCTTCCACTCCACATAGTGGTATTTGCTGTTCTTTGCTCAGTCTGCAAAAGGAAAATTATTTATCAAACCACAGGAAGTAGCACTATGTAGTACTAAGTAAGCAGCCAGTAACTAAAAAACTGGGACATTATGAACCATTTCCTTCTGTTTTTTTTTTTTTTTTTTTTTTTTTTTAAAGTCACTTCATAAGCTGTTGGCTGATTGTGAGGGTACCTCATGTCTGCCAGCCGCCTGGTGATGGCCACACCCATTGAGGACAGCGCAGCAGAGGTCACCTGTCCTGCATGAGAGAGCGTGTCCTGGGTCCTCTTGTACCTTCAACCAGACATGGAGACAACACAGAGGAAGATACAGAGCAAAGAAACAAAACCACATCAGATTATTACTATTGTTGTAAAAAAAAATTTAATTAAGAAGGGATGTTAAATGTCACTGGACCTGACATACTCTGAATGAAAGTCACTAAGTTCCTGGATTTGTCCTTGCCAGCAGGACAAATACGAACAACACAAAAGTACGAGATAGTGTTTTTTCCCCTTTCTTCCTGTAAGACTTCTGCGAAAAACATTTGTATTTGTTATCAGTGAAAATGTTTATAAATATTTTTAAAACTTTATATCACAGTTGTTTCCTGCCTGGATGTGCGCAGGGTGTTTGTTTGGGGGACGTTTGCTCTGACTGGCTCGCCACCCAAGATTTCCACCCAGTTCTCTAGCCATGATTGATGGATTTTATTTGAGTCGAGTGTCTATGTAGACACCGGAGCAAAAACGAAATGCCTGGTGATAAATAAGTGACTTTCCAGGTTACCAGCTGTGGCAAAATGGCAATGACTGCACATTTGAGTTTTTCAGTTACCTCTTTACATGCCAGAGCACTAAAATATACCAAAAACAAAAATCACACACCCACACACCCACATATCAGTAGCTATTATTCATCTGGTAACACAAGATCTCATGGCCTCTCTGTTTTCAAAAACACAGCGGGCTCGCTCTGCGGCTGCTCCTTGTGCTAAGTCAGGCTATTAGGCTATTAACAGGACCCTGATCCTATTTGACCTGGAAAATCCCATCACTTGTTCCTTTGCAGCCTCCCTCCTTACATGTGAGCGTAGCCTCAGCTTCATTTAACACCATACACAATGTTTTCAGGATGTCATGTGAACATGGCGGCCAACACTCACGCATTGGAGTTGCTGATGTCCTCCAAAGTTGCAGAAGCTGTGAGATATCTGGGGGAAACAAAGGAGAGAAAAGACACACAGATTATCCCTCCAACTTAAGAGGGAGACTGCAGTGAGTGTGCCTTTCATGGTTATGTAACTGTGTCCCACTGAAGAGACATGTGGCTGTCAGGGGAAAGGCAGGGGACGTTGAACCGAGACTGCCCTGTGAGACTGACAACGTGCCAGGAGGGTTTCCCTTCAACATCATCAGATTAGGAGGACTTTACTGCAGCATTTATTGTTGCATAGGCCACGTCTGCTTGTCTAAACCAGTGATGTTTATGCAGATGCACTTACGGAGCTGAGGTTTGGACTTCTTGCCAGCCTTTGGCCAGGTTCTGCTTGATGTTACTGAGCGGGCTCAACCCCAGCTGTCTCTTTATGTCCATGGCATACTTCTCTTTGGCCAAAAGCACCTGACGCAAAGTCTGAATTTCATCCTCCACCTGCACAACAAAACATGACACTTACCTCACTCACTTGCAGGGCAAAGCTCTCCAGACTCTGACACCAATATTCTTATTATAACATGAACATCCTTGGAAAGTGACAGCACCTTAGTGAGCTCAATCCTTAGATCCTCCAGATCCTCCTCTGTCAGATCTGAGTGGGGGCCTCCGTTTCTTGTCGCTCCTGTAGAGAAGTTCATGGATGAGGTCCCACCAAAACCTTTCAGAGATGCAAACAAACAACAAAACATATCAACTTTTTAAACAACAACAACAACAACAACAACAACAGACTGGCTGGTTGTGCGAGTTTAACCAGTCAAACAAATAACGCAAAAAGTATTTGAGGTGGAATTTTATTGAATTCAGAAATACTTATAGCTTAGCCTATTGTTGACAGTATTGTGAGAAGTGCTTTACCCCAGAAGTTATTATATTTTGTTGGAATAACAAAATAAAAGCCCTTGTTGTGGCGCTGTCCGCAGTGCTGAACCGGCTAGCTGGCTAACGCTAGCTACCTGTTGCACACCGAGCTAACGCTAACCACAGTTTCACTAAATACACACACACATTTCGTCCTGGTGAGTTATTTGCAACAGGTTTTAGCTGTCATATCGTTTACATGAGCAGCGGTGGTCGTAGAGATAATGGACTTACCTTGCCGGTTCATTCTCGCCACTTTCAGCCCGCAGTGTTTTCACAAGGTGGCGGTTAAACTGGTGGCCTGAGTCTCCATACAGACCCAGAGCTGTGTGAATGACAGACACACACACACACACACACACACACACACACACACACACACACACACACACACACACACACACACACACACACACACACACACACACACACACACACACACACACACACACACACACACTACGCTCAGGATCACACAGATTATCTGTGACGACTGGACTTCACACACACACACACACACACACAGACCATGATGACACCAAAAACACCAAAACACACTTTCCTTAAAAACCTTCCTTAAAAACCTACTCAAAACCTGCACTATAATATTTCTATAATAGGTCTTATATGTAGAAAAGACCAAGGCCAATGCTCCTTTTCATGGGTAGTCAAACCATTCAGCTGGAAATCAATTTCACAATCGCAATTAATATGCATAGTGTGGCATTCTGATGCAGCTACAGATTAGGACTGGGAAAGGACTGACCCCAGTGCAACAAAAATATGTAAATAACTTTTCCAAAGCCTTTTCCAAAGTTATTAAGTCTGCATAGTCTGGAGTTATTAAGAATTTCACAGTTTGGGATCAATAAAATCTATCTATCTATCTATCTATCTATCTATCTATCTATCTATTATTTCAGTACAGCTTTAGCCTCGTCAACCCCTCAGACCTATTCTCCACAACTGAGGAACAAAAAATGATGATGATGATGATGATGATGATGATGATGATGAGAGTAATGATGATTATAATTGTGCATGATCAGATTAATTGAAAATGCATACCAGGACAGACTGGTACAAGAAGTGACACCAAACTCCTTTACAAAGTTTCTTTATTGTGTATTATTTGAGGCTGGGGAAGATAAACCTCCATGCTGCACAGTGAAATGTGAGATTTGTCTCCACCTGCTGTCGGAATGTGCCACTGCACTGCAGGGAACAGGCAAATGTCACACTCACAAAAAGTTAAAGGCTGCCAACTCTGCTGAAAACAACCAGCCACATTGCCAGACATTAAGATAAATAATACATGATATGCTCCATCAGTAGTTTTTATGGTCAGGTTTCAATATTAAGAGACGTATATAACCATCTGTTTAAATAATGTCTGTTCTGTTAATTGTGCTACGTATATAATGATAATATTTACCTCTCCAGGGTTAAAAAGAATATCTGAAAGGTCCAGTGTGATTTTTGTGATAACTAAATTATTCAGAAAAAATACCAAATTCTAACTCATACAAGACAATATTTTTATGCTTGTCTAATGATAGATAATATGACCATGAGTGCTTTTAACATCCTTCAGTCGCAAGCCCACTTTGTGAGAGCTGTAAGTTTGGATACACAATTTTTCTCTATGTACGAAACTTTAACACCCATCCATAAAATAAATTTAGATTGAGTATGTGCTCAAGCATGTCACTGTATATTCATTTTCACATGCTGTTTTCCTGTCTAACAACTTCATGATGTAGCATGAATGAAATTAACCCCATAATAGTGACATACATATAAAGCAAAGGACACATAGCTATAAGATGATGCTGATGATGTAAGTGTTTCAAATTTATTTTGCTCCAACTAACGAAAATGAGAGTATTATAGTAACGCCCAGGTAATTATTATGCCCTGCCTCGTATCTTGAAGATCATGCAGCATGCACTGAAGCATGAAACAGTTGCCCAAGGACACAAGCCAAAATGTTCAGGAACATTTATTCAACAACAGCAAATCAGATCAATGATCCATTTGTTTTCTTTCAGACACACAATTACCATGCTACAACATAAACGTCAAGATTTATACTTTATATAGGGCCAAGTGTATGTACAAGCGACCTTAACCATTAAATAATTCCTTGCTAAATTTAATGGTTACATTACAACACCATACCATTTAAAATCATAGCCAATCATCATTTGAAACATGACAAATATGAAATAAATAAAATTCCAAAAATGCATAATATAACCATTTCACTATAGTTACACTATATACTATGTTGTCTCAAGACATTTTTATGGAGTCATTTCCTGATCATTGATCCATTATAGTTTTTTCTGAACACACATTGCATTCAACTTAGAACATTTACAGTAGCATTTTCCAGTATCTCAATGAAAAAGCCATGACAGGTACATCTATGTTTCATCAAGGGTTACAGGAAACATCGTAAAAGGGCCACAGAGGTCAACACCCATACCATTAATAGCTGTGGGTGGGCAATAGGAGCTCACCGATTGTAAACCATTTAAACACATTATTAGCAGTTATGAAACTGACAAAGTGGCAAAGATGACCATGGATTATGGCAATTAGCAAATGTGTGGCAATATATGCATATTCAGTGTTATGAAAAATCTAGAGTCATTTTATTCAGAGCTGCCTGTAGCGCTCGCTCACCGATGATATGCCTCGTGAGCTTCTGCCTCTAAACAGATTCTTCAAATTTAACAATGACAAACAATCACAGCATTGGACAAAAAGTCAAAAGTCATCAGACTTCAGTTAAAAACACAAGGAACAAAACAAGATGATGATAATATAATTCACCGCCCAGAACAATCCCTTATGGTTGCTCCACGGGCAGCGTTCACTCCCAAAGTAACGATGGAGAGTGTAACATGTTTTTCCCACATCACATTAACTACTGAATATACTGAAGACAGCTGAGAATTAAAAAACATGTCACCCTCTGAACCAGAGCAGCCAGTGATAGAGATCTGCTGTTCCTATCTAGCTGGGCTTTGGTCCTCGGCTTCAGCAAGAGTGCCTCACAAATTAAGAGAAAGTACTAGTACAACAGCGCAAGATCAATTCCTACATAAACAAACAAACAAAAAAAAAGTAAAAATAAGAGACACAATGAATGTCCTTCAGTCTACACTGAGTTGTCATGTCTCTGAATTGAATTAGTTTTGCCATTTGATGTAAACTTAAGATACTGCAGTGTCTATTTTCAATATTCCTTCAGTTGCTTTATCAACAGAGGAACTCAACAATGAAATCTCTGTCTTTGATGACAAAACGCATCATTTCAATGTCAGTAATGAATGCAACAGATTTGAGATCATCTTTATAAGCTTATTATGCTTTAGGTTTGTGATTCCAATGTGAGAGTTCACAAGGATTGGATCATACTGCTGGTATGGACAAAAAAAAAAATCACAAAATGAAAGAATTTTGTGCATGTTTCAGTGAAAATCAAAGAGCAATAGAATTTCTTTAAAAAAAAAAAAAAAACAAGTCTTGAAGTGCCAACTCATGCACCTGTGATAAAACAGCCCACATTAGATGAGTAACCCAAGCAATTTTAAACCACCAATAACGAAAAAAAAAAAAGCTTGAAACTAGTTGTCATGATTACTTGTTCAGTAGCGCAGGAAAGATAAGCAGCATATTTCCTGCAAGTATGGACTGAAGTAAAGCTGAGATAGAGGAAGGACGAGTCAAACGCTAATTAAAACTCTGACAAAACTATTATATCATCGGCCGTTTAAGATAAAATGTCTGCAAATGAAGCTCTGAGTCTTAACAACTTCATGATTTACAATCGTCATACTCGGGGGAGCACAGTCAAGACAAACAGCACCAAAGGCAGTGGCTCTGATGATGACACGAGTGAAGGAAGTGGCATTTTGAACTAATGCCGGGATCGATAGCAAATCAAAAAGTGAAAATTTCTAACAGCATGTGACAACTCCGCTCTGAAGGTGACATGATGGCACAAACCACCACAGACAGCATAAACACGTCTCTCCATCCAGCACCTCCCTGAGCCAGGCCCCTCTTACTCACTTAGCATACAACATCAAGTAAACTTTACCCCCCAAAGTGAACTACACTCATATGAACATATTGCACATACATATGCACCAACATCATGAATTTATCAAATGAAAAAATGTCACAAAATATAAAACAAAATTGGAGACAATGTTTTTTTTTTGTTTGTTTTAAACAGTGCATGCTACACCATGATGTGAAACAAGGGAAAGGAAAAGTGGGGGGTACGCAAATTGTGTGGTTAAAGGCCAAGAAATACAAAAGAAGAAACGAAAGGGAAACAATATTTTTCTTTCTCTTTTCTTCTTGTATTGGGGGGAGGGAGGGAGGAGTAGCGAACCAATCAAGGGTTAGGGTATAAGGGATGTGTCTTCATTAGTTCCGTTTGTGGGCCATGCTCACTTGTCCCTCTCTTCTACGTGGCTCTCTCTTTCGGAAGTGGAAACATGGTTTGCCCCTCTTTTCATCTCATTAAGGTGGAGCAGGGAAGCAGGCAGGACCGCAGGCCGGGACAGGAGGAAACGGGGGCAGGGGGGGTTAGTTGAAGCCGGTGTCAGTGTGGTAAGTGGAATGGTGACCGTCTGATGTTAACTGGGTTGTCTCTGTCGCCGATGGTTGCAGCACAATGGGCTCACCGCCAGCCTCTGTTCAACAAACAAGAACAATTTGGTGTTTGCAATGAAATTTCATCCATCAACAAAAACAATTACAAACCGGGAGCGGAAATAAAGGACAAAAAAGGCTCATTCAGTCTCACCTCTCTCATCAGACTGCAGCTGGGCCTCCAGGTCCTCAGGGGACACGTAAAAATCTTGTTCCTGGCCCTCCGGAGGCCGAGGTTTACACTTTCCGCAGCAGCAGTTACAACAGCAACACAGGCAACAGCAGAAGTAGCAGCCAGTGGCCAGGCCGCAGAATACAAACAGCGCCTGCAGTGGCATGGAGGAGACACACACAGATGGAGAGATGAGGAGCATGTGAGTGAAAGGTGAGAAGAAGAGCATCATCATGGGCCAAACATGGCTACAGCAAAGAAAACCTGATCCAGACCTTCTCCCGGTCTTACCTTTGCCCACCAGCTCGACAGGACGAAGTACGTGTTGACATTCTCCTCTCCAAACTGCTCAGCCACATACAGTCCCAGAGAGCCGTATTTGTCATAAATGTTACGCTTCGTGGGGTCATTCAGGATTGCATGGGCGTTGTTTATCTCCTTGAACTTTTCTGCCGCTTCTGGATTGTCGGGATTCTTGTCAGGGTGGAACTTTAACGCCAATTTCCTGCGGGAGACGGCACAAGCACGACAGTCAGACATGAATAATCACAGTGTGCCATTACCTCGCAGTGGCAGCCGTGGGAGTCGGGCTGTGATGCAGCGAGACGCCTCACCTGTAAGATCTCTTAATATCATCAGGTGTGGCCACCTTGTCCACTCCCAACACATGGTAGAGAGACTCCCCAGCGGTGGACAGAGAGCGCTGCCTCTGCTGCTCAGCCATAATGCCTCACGTCCACAGTCTGAGCACACAGAAACACAAGGAAACACAAATATATCAAAGTGTGTGACAGGCCTGACTATGAACCACAGCCGGTCAAATGCTGAATGCTTCCAAAGACACAGCTCTCTATGTGGAAATAACCAAGATTATGGGATGGGGACAAGAAGACAAGCAGCATTCAAGGAAAATGCTTGACTCATTAAATTTCCCCACACTGGATTTCACTCCTCAGTTTTATTGCACATGAATGCAAATCGTGTGCAGCTATATTCTCTATATGATTGTGAATGCTGGCTGAAATGTCGCCAGGATCCCTGGGTGTCTGCTGCTGCAAGAGAATCATTAAGTGACATCCTTAAAGCCAGTCATCCTGGAAGAGAGCAAGATTTATCGTAATGACGCACTGATAAACTGGTAAAAAGGTAAAGCCATTTCCAAGAATACTACTGCTTCCAGAGGGATGACATCTTGGCATAGATGAATTACCAATACAGGCTGCCAATATGGAATCTCTATGAATTTCCACTGTTTTCAGCATCACCCTCCTCTGTCCTGACAAGGGTTTCAAATATCCACCGGCTGCAAATCGCAAGTCCGTGTAAATTGTCTATATGAGGGATTAGACTCTGGGAATACGATGCTGGGAGCCTAATCTCTGTGCAAGCATCATCAGCAGCACTGCTATAGCGCACAGCATCCATGTTGGTTTGCTTCCCGGCCTGCTCTTGATGCAAGACAGGACTGAATCGTCAGCAGTAAAAATTTCAAGGGCAAGGGGCAATATCTCGAGGTAAAAAATGATCGAAATGCACGAGAAGGCTCACCTTTCAGTCGGCTCTGATCCGCTGCAAAAATAAATGCTCCGCCGGGTTATAATTTCAGAGAATGTGCTGTGACTATGGCCGCATCTCGCACGTACCCAGCCCCTCTCTGTTAGGCTCCCAGCGTACAACCATGGACAGCTGCAGCAGAGCGCTGGCTCCGCCCCCCCGGCCGACCACCACCCGACGTGCGCGCACTCAATCAGACCGGGACGACCGGGAGAAGATGCGAAGTCTTGCAGTCCGTGCACCGCAAAGGCCAAAATCAACGGGATCAGTGCTGTTTGCAATGAGTCTAATACAGAAACCCAGTTTAACACCATCACACAATATCAGCTTAATGGTGGGCTGTCACATGGATGTTGTGGACCAAATCATACATGAATCCGTACTAGTACTATTTTCTTTTTATTAAGATAAGGCTATGCTTTATTTAGCTTTGAGTATCGATAACAGCTGCAAGACTGCCAATACCTGGTGATCTGAGCCCTACAGATGAAGGCCTCCCATCAAAGCAGGAACAGTCAAGAAGAGGGGGCAAAGACTGGCAAGATGATGCTTTAAAAAAAAAAAAAAAAAAAAAAAGAGATAAATCAGGAATGGGGGCCCAGTATTGCATGTGGTCAGACAGGGGAATTAAGGGGTTTTAACCAAGGAAGTTTTGATTCTAATGTGAGTCTGAATCCTGCATGTTGAGTTGTGTTTTGTGTTTACACAGCAGGCAGTGGCCTATATGGACAAATGTAAAAGAAAATATCACTCTAAACCCAAAACATCACTTATTAGAATAAACACTTGCACCATGATATTTAAAACTATTTTATCTGTTTGTCATGCAGACTGTTACTGCGATGGTCAAGACAGGCCAGAGATTACTACACTGCACAAACTATCAAGAGACCAGTCATGTCTACTTTTTGGGAACATTCACCTCTTAGAAAGCATCAGTTCCATCAGTAATGACACTTTCCTACACAAATATGTAGAAATGATTTGACTTTGACTTGCAGTGCAAAAATAAATCAATGAGTCAATAAAAAAATGGCTAAGGATGGCACACACAAAAGTCCTATACACATGCATATAATGAAACACTGACAATAATGCATTTATTTCTCTAAAGGCCGCAATTAAGTTAAAGATGAAGACTCACATAAGGGGCACAGTTCATTTTTTAACAGATGCTATGTCCTGAAATTGTCTACATTGGTATTCAACTCTTTAAGCTGTTATTGGGCTAACCGTCAATGTGTTTGACTTCTCTCAAAAATGAATTAAAAAGGGCTTATTGGAATAATGTTACTACTTTACCTGGGTTCCTGTGCATGCCACTGCAAGCCAGTCTCACTCTCTTTGGTGTGGATTTCAGGTCAAGAAGTGCAAAGCTGCATATTTAGCAGTGCAAGCCAATATTAGGGAGGGAGACTATCTTTTTTTCCATTAGGTACATTTTCATCCTTGTGGAACAACAGGAGACGTCAAAAAAAACTCTGACCTCTGAATTATTGTAATGTCACAACTGTGGCTCGAATGAAAAGTCAGTAAATTATCTAACTAAAACTTGGTCTTTGATGGTTCAACTGAAGAAAAGGGGCTTCCATGGTATATCCCAGTATATCTCTGTGTATACATAGTGTATATATGTATATGTTTTACATATGCTCAATATCTATTTCTATATTTATTGATTTGATATTATTATAGGATCATTGCAAGTATTTATGCATAATGTACATAATGTACATACTTTTATACAACTAGTATGAATGCACACATAGGATTAATGCACATTTTATACATAATGCGCACACCTTTTTGTTACAAATACATTTCTATTTCTTATTTCTTTTTCAATTTCTTAATAAAAAATAATATAATAATGTATGCTTCTCATGAGAATCTGAGCAACTGCAACTGACCCAATTTCCCCTCAGGGTTCAATCAAGTATTTCTGATGTCTGATTCTGATTCTGATTTCATTTTCAAGAGATGTCGCAACTAATTTGATGGTTTGACCTGCATCTATAGCAGCCTGTGTTCAGGATGGTGCAGCTGCAAGATGGATGTCCCTCCTGAGACCCTCAGTTCTGCAGGCATCAGACATGCACAATAACCAACAACCGTACCAACAACCCCAAACTAACCCAGGGTCCCAGGAAGGCAGATGTGCCCAGGAGGGGAGTGAAGAGAGGTTCACACAGCAGGAGGGGTGCTGAGGTGAACCCTCTTGCTAGATGTAGGTGTGGTATTACATCTAGAAGGACCTCATGTCATATTAATAATGGCTCTGCAAACTGCCTCAGGTTGTCTATAGATTTGACCATTTTCTCTACTTTTTTTTTTTTTTTTTTAATTTAAAACACATTAACATATGTTTTAGACATGTGTTCAACATAATGTTGTCCAAAAAAAAAAAAAAAAAAAAAAAAAAAACAATATGGGGGAAAAATAGATTCAATTAATATAAAATCAATATAGAAAAAAAAAGACATTTCATATTCGCAGTACAGACACTTTTATTACTTTTTGTGATTTCTGACAGCCTTTATATATTCTTTAAATTCACACACACACAGAAAATGGAGTCAACATTTGAAATTCTGCATTCATGTATATTAAATTTACCCTATAGAATCAACAAGTTTATCATGAAATCAATATTAAATTTGCCATGTTTTTAATAAGTAATGACATGTTTACATTCAGTTGAGACATTATGGCTTTTTTACAGTGTATATTCTTTAATTCGAGTTAATAAAAGTAATTGAACGTGTAGAAATGGTAAGATGAAGGTTTCAGGTTCATCGTTGCCAAGATTTGACCATTTGCTCCAACTGTTCCTTGGCAACCATGACGTCGCTGCCGCCACCAATCGCGGAGCTCGGCAAACTGACGTTCCTGTCATCGCGAGATTACCGCATTAGCTAGGTTAGCTAGCTACACGGTCAAAAGCGTGATTGTCTGCCTGCTATTTACATTTTTTTCTCCTTGTTAAAGCACCAAACAAACTGCGCGTCACTGCTTGATCGTCTCTTCGCGCCTGTAAGGAAGAATAATCGTCGGACTCTGGATTTGCACGGTGAGTTGTGCACACATTACACAGCTTGCTAACTAGCCGGAGCTGTAGCCCAGGAGGAAATGGGTTTGTTTTGGATCGCCCGGTGGATTTCACAGTCATTTTCGAGCTTCGTCAGCGGTGTAAAACTGCTTCGCCGCTGAAATATTGTACCTGTTTTTTTATTTTGCTTCTAATAAATCATTTTGTCGGTAGGGTGAATTATTTCTCGCGGCGTCCCATTCTTAATATCTCCATTGGTTTGTACGTGTAGGTACAAATTGTGGCCAAGCCGTGTCAGTCTTGCTCACGTTTCCTTTCATTTCCAAATGATTTTTCCACTGAACAGAATCCCAATGATGAGTTATGCCGAAAAGCCAGAGGACATCACGAAAGATGAGTGGATGGACAAACTAAACAATGTACACATTCAGCGGGCGGACATGAATCGACTCATTATGAATTACTTGGTGACAGGTGAGCCACACCGCCACTGCTTGTTGATTTGTTTGTTTGTTTGTTAAAAATCCCCATTTGCCTTTGCAAGGCAGCAGCTGCTCCACATTGTAGACTTGGTGACAGTGCCAAATACACATTCACACCAGTCATCCCAACACACTAACACACTCCATTCCAATACACACTTACTTTAAATAAAACAGTTGACACAATTTAAATGACACTGACAGGATGCAAATAGACCGGCTGCGTCTGAATCAGTCATGATCAAATAGATACACCTCTTTTAACACAAAGCCCATGGCACCCTCACACTCCAAAGAATACTTGTTAATTATACTACACTGAAAATTATACATCATGACTATATATCTATTTTATATATACATATTCTATTCTATAGATATTTTTCAGCTATATCTCATTATGCATATAGTCTATTCAAAGGTGAGAGACCTGTAAATATTATATGGATATATTTTAGTGTATTTTATTTTTTATTAGTCTTGTAGAGCATAGGTTTTTAATGTTTTACTTATTTTTTTGTACTGATCCACTTTATTTATTTTGTTACTTATGCTTAATAATTGTTCTAAAGATGCATAGTTCTCCTAGTATTGAGAGGTGTATGTTGTGTTGCGGTAACTGTCCCTGTGCAATGTCTGGACAGCCTACTGCTGTAACACAAGAATTTTCCAATTTTGGATCACTAAAGTCTATATATATATATATATATATATATATATATATATATATATATATATATATATATACACATATATACATATGTCTTATTACTAACATTTCTTCTTATGTAATGATAAGTATGGAGTGATGAATATAGTGGCTTGTACTCTTAATACTTTGGATGCAGATCAGTTTGGGAGAAATAACGCAGAGTGGAAAATGGTCGCTCATTGTTGTTTTGGTGGCTGTTTCTCTTTCATATTGTTTGAAGAGGGATTCAAGGAGGCTGCAGAGAAATTCCGGATGGAGTCTGGGATTGAGCCGAGTGTGGACCTGGATTCTCTGGATGAGAGAATAAAGATCAGAGAGATGATCCTGAAGGGACAGATACAGGAAGCGATCGCACTCATCAACAGCCTACACCCGGAGCTGCTCGACACCAATCGATACTTGTATTTCCATCTGCAGGTACGCATACACAGAGCCTTGATATGTAGAGGTCAGTGCCTATGAACACACACCTCTGCGACTTGGAGATCAGTCATTTTTGTTGAGGTTGTGAGCTTGTGTTGTTTGATAATGGATAAAATATGAAAACTGATGCAGATCACTAAATCACTTGATGGATGTTCGGCCTCACGATTTCATTGCACATTTTCCTCTTGCAGCAGCAACACTTGATTGAGTTAATCAGGCTAAGGGAGACTGAGTCAGCACTGGAGTTTGCCCAGACACAGTTGGCAGAACAGGGGGAGGAGAGTCGAGAGTGTCTGACGGAGATGGAGAGAACGCTAGCCCTTCTGGCCTTTGACAATCCAGAGGAGTCACCTTTTGGAGACCTGCTCAACATGATGCAGCGGCAAAAGGTAGGCTCTCCATTTACATCTTCAGGAAATGAATGATTGCACTAGAAATTCACTATCATTTTGACTGAACATGCATTTCGGTGCACAGGTGTGGAGCGAGGTGAACCAAGCTGTGCTGGACTATGAAAACAGGGAGTCGACACCCAAGCTGGCAAAGCTCCTGAAGTTGCTCCTGTGGGCTCAGAATGAGCTGGACCAGAAGAAGGTTAAATATCCCAAAATGACTGACCTTAGCAAGGGCACCATCGAGGACCCCAAGTGAAAATAGCAAAGACGAGAGCAACCACTTTCTACATCCCCTTAATTTAAGATCAGTCAGTGACTGTGTGATAACCAGGTAACATATATATGTATAAACAAATGATACATTGTTTTTTTCATGTTTAATTAATGAGAGGTAAGACTTAATTCATTGTGCAAACTGTAAATTGCTGTATTTGCAAAGTGACAGCAATGATTGAGTTTAAACATTGGATTCTGGATTTATAGACACTTCTTGGAGACAACAAATTGAAATACTTTATATTTTGTTCTTCTGAGACCTAAGCCAGTAGTACTATTTATTGTGACCATTATTCCCACCAAGCCATTATTGTGTCAGAATGAAAGTGCTATAAATGAACACTGCTAATACTGTGGAATGTGTGGAGCCCATAGCCAGGCTCCTCAGGATGGAGGGGAATATAAATGTAATGGTTCAAATTGTGGATCAGAAAACACACAATTCCTCTTTTTGACTTAGCAGTAGAAGATATGTTCAGACTCTGATGGTATCCTGCAGGATTGTTTCAAATCAGAAATTAGTTTAAAATCTAAACCTCTTACACAGGAATTCAAATGTGATTATTTTTGATTAAATGGAAAGAAAACACTTTATTAATGTAATACTATTTTTAGATTGGAAATTTTATTTACTATAGAGTTTGGGAATTTGCAATAGAATCAACTACTTTGCTTTGTACATACCTGAAAATAGGATTGTACATTTACAGTATGTCTTTACATTCCCCTCTGTCTTTGAAAGAAATGACGGTCTGCCTTGTGATTTTATCAGTTTACTTTGTGTGTGTGCTTGGAAAAGAGAGACGGGTACCAATTTGACCTCTCTCCAGTCTTAAAACTAAACGACAGAGTCATCCCTAAACTCCATTCAGACTGGGACTTATTCTTTTGCTCATTGGTTTTATTTCGGTAATATATAACAATGATCAAAAGCTTTGGAAATCTGAATCTGAATGGGCATTATGTAAAGCATCACAGAGATTGCTGTCCAATTTTGCCATATGACTTTTTAAATGCTGTTACTAATTTAACTATTGCTGCATGTAATTGTATTGTATTTTGTTTTATAGGTAAAGGCACCTGTGCTTGTTTATTATTATTATTATTATTATTATAATTATTATTTTTTATGATTTTGTTTAAACTTGCTGCTAGTTGTCCATCTTTCATTTCTTTTTAGGTTGTATTGTCTTTGTAGATATTGGCTATGAATATTGAGACGCAGAGAGCTCACATCCCTTTTATTATTGAAAGTTTTTAAGATCAAATTTGCAATTATTGAAATAAACAAAACTTTTGTGAACCATATAAGCTTTTATGTGTTATGTTTTCTTATTTTAGAGATATGTATCTGTGTGTGTGTGTGTGTGTGTGTGTGTGTGTGTGTGTGTGTGTGTGTGTGTGTGTGTGTGTGTGTGTGAACCAGGACACCAAGGTTCCCACGGTTTTGGTCACAGAAAGAAAAATGTTCTGGTATCAGTCGTGGATATTCAACATTTTAGCCCTGCAACTGCACACAAGGCGTGGAATGGAAACCTAAAGATCAGTGGAGACACCCCTGAAACCACAGCCAGCCCTGCACATCTCAACAATACATTCTTGCTGAATGCTGTCCCAACAAGTTTAACTCGTCTCGCTCGTCTGCCGCAGGATATCTGGCAGGCCCCCCCCGCCTTTATCTTAGCTTAAGTCTCAGTCCTGGGACACGGATTTCAACAGGAACAGAGACGACGAGCAGTGTGCACTGAATGGCTGACGGAAACGTATCAGGAGACTGTAAAAATGACTCTGACGATTTACTGCTTGATCCTAAGGTCTTTACACTGGATGACTCTACCGGACAGGAGCCAGAGGGGCAAACTTTGTGGCCCAGGTGAGACTGCCGAGGAGACTGAAGTCAAACTTTTCTGAACTACAACTGCATAATCCATGTAGTTTTGCTTGTTTATTTTTTTTTATGAAAGATACTTCTGACATGCGTATTTCAAGGGGTTTACCTGGATCTGAGGTCGACTGTACTTTTGTTTTGTTAGTAAAAAATTTGAGAGGTGCGACAGTGCTGCACCTTCACACTCATATCCTTACCGTCTACAAGACAAGCACCTACCCACTTGAGCTTCCTAATGTGTTTTCTTAACGTGAACACAGTTGGAGCCACCAGATTATCTGATTCAAACAAACACAAGGCTATTTTTGTCACTTGATAGTGTTTACGGCGCTACCAGCAATGCCAAATTACAGGTCTTGACTTTTAGTTTAAACTCTCACTTGTACTCACCAGACCACTGGCTCGGACATGGACCCTGATGCTGTTTTTGGACACCTGCCTCCTTTTCTGTGCCAGGATGGTCATGCCAATTTGCACTGTTTCGATGGCAAGCACATTTCACTGGACTAAGACAGAATCTGGGCTGGTTCTGGGTGGATTCTTCTGGGGTTACTGCTTCACACAGATCCTGGGAGGACATGTCAGTGACAAGTAAGTGATTCAGTTGGTTAAACATGGCAGCATGACCTGCTGAGTATGAGTGCCGCTAGAATTTTAGCAAAAGAGAAGTAATTGATCATTTAATAAATGTTTCTTGTCCTGTCAGAGTGGGAGGAGAAAGGGTCCTGTTCATCTCCACGGCCTCCTGGGCTGTGATCACAGCTGTTACTCCTCTTTTGGCCAAAGTGGGAAATTACCCTCTTGCTCTCATGACTATGTCCAGATTCCTAATGGGACTGTCCCAGGGTGAGTACTGTACCTGCTACACTGTGCAAACAAGACAGATCAGTGCTCTGGTCCTGCAAGAGGTATAAAGTGAGTGTTATTATAGTTGGTCTAGGTTGCCAGAAATTCTCCATAAAACAGACTTCACTTTAGTCTTGTTTTGGGAAGTTTAGGCCAGTGGTTCCCAACCCAGTCCTTAAGGACCCCCTGTCCTGGGGTTTTTTGTTTCAGCTCTACTCTTTCACACCTGATCCATTTAAGGGCTTCATGCTGATTGGCTGAAACAGATCTATCTGAAGCGGGCGTGCATGAAGGTGCAAGGGCCTTAATTGGATCAGGTGTGAAAGAGTAGAGCTGAAACAAAGACCTCCAGGACAGGGGGTACTTGTGGACTGGGTTGGGAACCACTGCTTTAGGCCACAGGCTGCTTTTCACCAAAACACAGCACAGGGACCACAAACAGAGTCCTACAAAACACAATAAAAGCAGAAAGACAAAACAAGACTTCCTAAAATCTTCCTTTTCCTCCAATACCTTTCCTCTCCATATGCTGGCCTCTCACATGGATACACTGTAAGTTATTTTTCCATAGACATTATGTGATAATATGATTATTAATACAAATAATGTGATGATCTTGTGCTTCTGCTGTCCTGCTTCTTTTTGTTCTGATGCTCACAGCTGCTTCACACCGTTCTCTGGAAGAGTGTAGTCCATGTTAATAAATATTAACTAAACTCTCTGAGCTCATAGGAATGGCATAAGGCTTTACAGTGTGTCATATCTTACAGGTGTGCACTATCCCTCTCTGGCAAGCCTTTGTTCACAGCGTATCGAGGAAGGAGAGAGAGGTTTTCTGATGAGCATCATGCACAGTGGCTCCAATATGGGGTACATTGTACAAACACACACACACACACACATACACGCATACACACATGCGCAGCATGTTTGGTGAAGCTTTTGTTTTGCTCTTTCAGCACTTTGATAGTCGGTGGGCTAGGGTCCCTGATGTTGGAGTGGTACGGCTGGGAGAGCGTCTTCTATGGCACCGGGCTCCTGTCTGGACTCTGGGTGCTCATGGCATGGCAATATTTCCTGAAAGGTACCTGCATTTGTCCCTGCTGTGCAATATGCATGACTTTAATTTGTCATTTAGATGTCCTAATTTGTTTGGGCAGAGTATGCATGAGTTAAATGGGTCAAGGCTTGAACCCCAATCATTGTTGACTGCTGTTAGATAGAAAAAAGGTGCAGTGCAGTCTTATAGAATATATGAAGGTCAGTGGGGCTACATGCAAAAAAATGATCACTATATGAATTATTTTCATTAGATATTTACGATTAACTGGACTATTACTGTGACTGTTACTTCAGAGCATTTTTATAGTGAAGACATAAACATAAGGTAACATAGATGAAATCAGTGGTTGTAATGTTACAGTGATTTACTCCACCAGCAGTAAGGATATGTGGTGTTGACTGGTTGCATAAGCCAAGGGTGAAAAATCTTTTTTTTTTTTTTTTTTTTTTCCTCAGAGAGCTCTCTGTCTGGAAAAAGTCCCACGGACTGCCATTCATTTTACTCTGTTTTGTGTAGTTTTAGTGCTCAGATATTGTAGGTGGAATATCTCCTCATATATGCCATCTCTGGTTTGGGATTGCCCTTCTATCAAAAATAATGCACAATAACATTTGTCTGTGCTGAGCTGTCATTAGTCATCTGCTATATTATCTCTGGTGGCGCACACCCAGTATGATGTAATGTGCAGAGTGTTTTTTGCAGGTCAAGTTATTCCCAAACAGAGGATATCCAGCAAAGACGCACAGTGGAGTCTGTCTGTCTGGCTGAGTCTTCTTAAGAAGCCGCCTGTCTGGTACAGCTCAAGTCTTTTACTCTTTGCACCGCCACCGACACATATTTGTGTGAGTCTATACCCATCTGACCCTCTCTATCTCTCCCTGTTGTCTTTTATTTTAGTGCCATGGTCATTGCTCACATGTGCATCAACAGCGCCTTGTACACAGTACTGTCATGGCTGCCGACATACTTCGAGGATTCATTTCCACATGCTCTGGTATTCCCTTCTTTAAAAATGATTTTACATGGTTCAAATATCGCACGCAACACCAGACACTCCAGGATTACTTCTTTACATTCCTCCAAACCTGTCCTCCCTCTCAGGGATGGGTGTATAATGTAATTCCATGGTTGGTTGCCATCCCGTCTGCACTTGGTGGAGGATACGTTTCAGATTTCCTCATCAGCCAAGGTATAACTCACATGCCATCACCTCGCACTTTTGCATGCAGTTTGATTTCAGTTATTGAGAAAATACTGCTTAAGTACAAGTTTAGGCACAAATTTATACCTAATTTTCTTTCTCTAGGATATGCTGTGGCATCTGTAAGAAAGATAATGCAGGTAAGAATTTAAAGACTGTCCATCACACCATATTAGTATACAGTGGCAGGTTTGTCTTGACTGGCCAGCTGCATGGTTGTTAAAAATGCTAATTCCAGGCCAGACCTGCCCTAGGCCGAGAAAATATGATGCATTAGTGCTGATTTTTGGGCTATCAGTGCCTGCCTTTGTAAAAATTTACAATAATAGCTGCTATTTTAAATTATGTCATGTTTTGAGTGATTTCCTCTCTCTCACTTCTCAGTTCTTCGCCATGGGAGTGTCGAGTATGTTTCTCCTGCTCCTGTGTAGCCCGGTCAAATTCACCTCTGCTCTGGCCTACATTTCGGCTGCAGTGGGTTTCAGCGCATTCACCTGCAGGTGTGTTGATAAGATCCGTGCGATGTGACCCCTCTGATCCTGTGTGTACTCCTCAGAGGGCAGCTGTTTGTTCTCAGTCGTGCTGGGCTGCTCCTCCTTTGCTTCCCTGGCCAGGAACTCTAGTTTCTTATCTTTTTCTAATTTAAAACAATGATAGCACTCAATTAAAAAAAAGTTGATATTATTCCACTGATGTGTGACGGTCCAGCATTTATTTTTTATCTTTAATTTCACAAAGTTAATCTCATTGAAATTAAAATCTCTCTGACAAATATTTGCAAACAGGAAAAAGATAAAACCTGTGAAGTCACCATGATGTAAAATATGGAGTTCATTCATAGACAATGAATAAGGCATCAATTTTGTTCATCAAGATAATTTTTTTTTTTTAAATTAGTTTCTATAAAACTTGCATAGTCTTCACGAGTGTGCTGCAGAGATGTGGAGTGGACTACCTCAGAGAAGTATGAGTTAAAGAGTAAAGTAAAGAGTGTAAGTTAAAGAATGAATTACATAACCTTCAATAAACAATTAAATCGATCCCCTGAAAGCATAAACTTATGTGTAAACCCATGGCTGATGACATTTTCCTCTGTACTGGGGTGATATTTCACCTTGTTTTGTTTTGTTTTGTTTTGTTTTTTGTCACCAACCCCAGTAAATTCAGAGCAATTAATTAAATGGAACTCAATAGCCAACAAACTAAACAACAACAACATGGCATGCAGTTATGTTTCTGCGTGCTGTTGCTAATTGGCATTATTGCTCACAGTGCGGTGAATGTTGTAGTTGTAACTGCTGTTTATGTTTTTTTAAGGGACTATGTAATGAGTTTCAGTATCTAACCTGAACATCCCTGTGTGAATGTTTCAGTGGGGTGTCGATGAATGTGCAGGATCTCACTCCGTCATGTGCAGGAGCCCTTTTTGGTGAGTTAGTTTCATCAAGTTTCTGTTTCATGTCAGCTATCTTCCAGTTTCTCACTCCTGTCGACAGATATTTAATTACTGTGGTTTTTTTTTTCTTTTTCACCAGGTGTTATGAATATGTGTGGTGCTTTCATGGGTAGGTATCAGAGATATTAATTTATTTTCTGCAGAACACATGGCGCAGTGGAGGTTTGTGCTGACATACAGAGATATCATCACATAGTGGAGACGGAGCTGGATCAAAGATGGCAGTAAATTTCTCCGCTGTAATCACAGATTGTTAACGTGTGTTGTTGCTGTGTGTTGTGTAGGGCTGCTGTTGGTCTCATTCTCGGGCTACCTGATCGAGGTCACCTTGTCGTGGGCCATGGTGTTCTCTGTTATCACCTTAGTAAATGTCACAGGCCTGGGCTTCTTCGTCTTCTTTGGAGATGCACACCGTGTGGACCTGGAGGTTTACAGCCAAGTCACTCCAACCTGATGGACGTGCTGCGTGTAGCAAGCATCAGCCTGCGGGTACGGAAACACAAGAACGCACAAAAATGCAGAATAATGCTGCATTCTGAGACTTGTGGAGGAAATGTGCAGCACTTGAGCCTTCCTCATTTCACTCCACTTCCTCTCCATCCCGCTTTCCTCCCAAATATACAGCTGATCTTGCTCTGAAAAGAGAATTTAAATACTGCATTCATGTTGAGGATGCACTATTTATATTGAATACTTGAATATTCCAGCTTCACAGGAATGTTTTTTGTTTACTGTTCCACTTTCTGTGCAGTGTGTTTGCTGGATGCCTAAAATGTAAATGTAAACACTAATGTACAAAATTTAGTTAATTTATGAATGTGCAACATACAAAGACTATGTATATGTACAAATGATGTTTGGGTAAGTTGTTTGGATAACCAAAGAGTTTACTCACATGACAAAAAATAATAGTAAGGTTGGATAAAAGAGAGTCCATATAACTTTATAAAAGTGAAAAACAATTTGTGTGACATTTCTAGATAATAAAAGTGCCTGTTTTTCTTTGTATCAAATGATGCTGATCATTGAACCATGGATGTTTAAATGAGAAATGGAGAATTTATAAAGCAGGAATGCAAAATGCAAAATGCTGATTGCCACACCCTAAACAATATATTGGGTTTATTTTCTTGCTCAAATTCATTGCGGGAACACTTGGACATTGAAAAAGTACCATATTTATTATTTCTATTTATTCCTCTGAATACAGTTTCATTTGAAAGATTTTTGGTTATGGTATCTGACAGTTTTATAAGCTGTAATTTATAGTTAAAGTATTATTAAACTCTGTGACATATTGTTGTACATGTGTCAGTGTTTGTGAATATATCAAAATAATATTTGTGAAAGCTTGTTTGATATTTCAAAAAGCTTCCAAACATTAGATTTCTCACAGAAGCATTAGTTTCTGTTAAAAATGTTGAATTTAGTTTGTTTGATCTCTTGAAATGCAGTATCCACATGTTTAAACTGTGGCAGCCGCATTTTCACTATAGTGTCCATTTAATTTGAATTGTCACAAAAAAAAAAAAACTCCCTTAGTTTATTATTTTTTTTTTTTTATCATAGTTTACTCCAGTCCTCTGAAACTCATTTACATCAAAACAGTGTTGACACAGTGTCAAAGTCCTCTGTTCTTAAACGCTCAGATAATGCCTTTCTCCCTCAGATGGTCTATTCAAGTGGTGTGGGCGGGCCAGTCTCTGTGCACAATTACATTATAAATGTTGAACATTTTGACCATTACCTGCCAGCACTGCTTTCTGAACAATTAGCATCCAGCACCAAGGCGGCCTCTCAATAACCTCTTACAGAAATGAGGATGGAGATGCTCTGCTGGGCTTTAATCTTCATAAGGAACCCCAGACTTCACTGACATGAGAAAAAACATATTTTTCTGTTTTGGTGTGTGTGTGTGTGTGTGTGTGTGCAGCAGCCACGTTGGCATGTAGGGGTGTTTTTTATGGTCTGTGGCAGAGGTATTCAGCCGTGCTCACTGGAGGACTGGCGTATGCAAGTTATTATTCCAGACAAATGTGTAGGCTACTACAAATACTGTAGGAGGTGATGTCGCTGATTAATTCCTCCTCACTGGTTTAAGGTGCTGAATGTTGACCATGCTCTGACAGAAGGTCAGTGAAATCACCCACTGCAGTCTTTGGTTGGGATAACAAAACCTGCACACTCTCAGCCTTTGACTGCACATGGTAGAACACTCCTGCTTCATAACACACACACACACACACACACACACACACACGCACGCACACACGCACGCACACACGCGCACACACACACACACACACACACTTTGGCTGCAGCTGAAGCAATGCTGGTTACCCAGTTGGTTTGCACCACAGAAGTGTTTCATGTCATTGGTTTCCTGTATTTCTAGCAATTAGTTTTATAGCTATTGTTATTCTATTTTATTCTGTTGACATGAATCACTTTTTCAAAACTGTACTTTGAAAAGCGCCAGACAAATAAAGTGTATTATTTGCCTGTTGGTAGTAGTAGTATTGTACTTATGCAATAAACTATTTGACGAGGCCAAACTGAACAGGTGACCACTAAAAACAATTTGTTGAGCTTAAAACCAGCTTTGAGCTAGTTTTGACCTGTTCTGTAACATTTCCTATGCAGAAGTCAAGTGTCTTTGCACCCAAACACCACAGGGGAACTTGATGACATCCTTCCCCATAGGTGTTAGGTGGCCTCAATTAAATTTAACTGGTTTACAATGGAGCAATTGAGGCCATTTCTATTAAGTTGTCATCCTTTCCCTGAAATCTGGTTGCCTATTTCAACAGCAGAGGACTATGCTGCCTAGATGACAGTGGTTTAGATCAGCTTTGGAGGCCAAATAACCCACAAAATAGCCCTGAATCGATAAATACAATGAGCTTCAGAGGGTGGGCTAAAACTGATATGAACTTTAAAAACCTGAAACAAAATTTGAAAGTAGATAGCCTACTCACGCATTGTAACCTAAATGAAATGATGAATGTTTGAGGAATGAGAAGTCAGAGTGGAACGTTCCTCCGGGCTCCAGAAGGTTCTCCTGGGGTCAGAGGTCAGGCCACAGAATGGATTTTAAGTTCTGTTCAGGCTCCATTCAAGTGCTGGTAATTTAACTGTGCAGAGCACAGAAAAACAGAATCGAATAAAATTGAATAGAATCCAATATCCTATTGCTTTCAGGAATTTAATTGGCATAGAAAACAAATGTTGAATAAATCGTTTAGTTGAATCGACAGAGTATCGATTAAATGTTTTTCCTTAAGCAGAACAGGCTTTCTTACTTGGTAGCTTTAACATCTGACTGCAACAGTGGTGACTTTCGGTTCTGTCGATTAGGATTACCATAGTAAGATATCAGGTGTGTGTGCATCAGGTAGGGCTATTTTACAGCAGCTTCCGACGTGACTGGGCCAATCAGAGCTGAGGACCGTGTTCAGTGAGTGAGAGCCCCCGGGCTGTCAGAGCCCGCTGCCCCGCATCGATCCGCTGCGTCCGCTGTCAGCACCACGGCCAGCGCACGGAGCCGCGGCGCGTCTCCATCAATCAGACGAGAGGAGGACGGCAGCCGGCAGCGGATCCAGAGGGCTGCCTGCATCACATTAACCTGCTCGGTTTGTCTAATGGGGGGAGCATTTGATGGCGAGGAATGGATCCACGTAATGACGTTATTCCGTTAGCCTATGAGGACCGGGTATCAATGCAAGACGCAAATCTGGATGGGTAGGCTATATAGAGATTTTATTAATGTCAGGAAAACAAAAATATAGATAGCTTATCATGGCGACGAAAATAAATAATTGTAATTACACCTAAAGGTATTGCTTGGCCGATCTCTCTCTTTGTCTCTGCTGGCACAAAGCCTGACGGGACAGCAGCGCAGGCCGGCCTGCCTGCCTCCCTGCCGGGCTGCTGAGACAGACTGCCGATGACACAGTGAACTGTATTATCCGGCCTGTTTTACCGTCACGGACTCATCTCCAAAACAGGGATCTCTCCACGGACGACTGCCAGCTGCAGACGTGAAGATCAGATGTTGTGTTGCGGAATTAAGGCACGCAGTTGTGAGTGAGACTGGAGGAAGTGGACAATCAATTATGGCGTTATTTCTAGAGGCAATTACCAATGAGGACAAGGACAAGCGCGCTGTCTGACGCAGCGGACTGAGCTCTGTCTTGCCGGGTCCTGTAGCTGTATCAAACGAGCCGGTGTGGACGATGTAGTAGTTTTGTTAACTGGGCTCAATCCTGTTTAAAATGTACCGTTTGTGTTGAATCCGGGCCTGGTTTGGGGCTGTTCATGATAAACAAGGTCACATTTCCAGTGAATACTAACATAGCCCACCATTCCGCTCCCACCCAGGCCTGTTAACAGTGTTTTCGGTGTTATCTGTGTTTGCGACCACTGTCCGGTGAGGGAAAATGCTCGGAAGCCGCAACTTTCCCCTAATCAGTAGCAGGATTGCCGCTCCTCGTGTTCACGGCGGACCTTGATTTATTAGCCATACAATTAAGGCACGCGGTGAATGCCAAGAGAGGAATCACGCTCTCCACGTCCCGCATCACGCATGAAGACGCAGCGGCCTCACACAGATGCAATGAGACCAACAACTGCCTCAACAAAGACTATCACTTCCCTTTCTTTTTCCCCCCAAATCAAAATTTCATTTTTTTTTTTTTTTTTTTTTTGTAAATTAATTCCATAATGGTATTTTCTTGTTCTGTGTGTGTGCAAATAGTGGCTGAGCAATGTAACTGCATTGGCAATTTCAATGACCAGTTGTATGAAATGACTGGTGCACGCTGGGTGTCTGCAATTAAAGACAGCTTGAAACTGCTGCTTGAATATAAAACAGGTGTTGGCCAGGAAAACATATTCATAAACATATTTCACAAAGGAACCAGCCAGCACTACCACAGTCACTGACAAAATAATTATTCAATAAGAAAGGTAATCTTCAGGTTTTCTACCCAAGCAATAAAACAAAACCCACAGGCAACAGATAAGTATACCTTTAATAATGACCATGATCAAATCTAAGAATGTGATAGTGACCTTTGATACAATGTATATTTAATTCAGGGGTGACTTAAAACTTTTTTCGTAGATTTTCTATATTCCAATACCATTATATAACTCTGATTGCTCGATAATCATACTCCCTCTCTTTTGTCTTTCACGCCCGCATACATACACACAATACAGCAAGCAATTCCAAAATAACAAAAAATTCACATACATATACCATATTGACTATTCTCTGGGTTTTCATACACTTGACAATAAATCAGTTAACAATAATGCTAAGGTTAAACATTTGAGGCGTTCTCAGTTAGCATTGCCAGTACATTAAAGCTTAAATTTTCTGAGGATGACGTGGAAAGGTTATAGCAATGAAAATATCAACATTTTAATTATGTTAAGAAAGGACAAGGAACAAAAACAGTGACAGGCCTGGCTTGATTTTAAAAGCAGTACATGCTACATTGTCCCCAGAAATTCATAAACAGAGACCCCTGTTGGAATGGCAGGGAACAGAGAAAGAAAAAAAACCTACTGTATGATTAAAACCAACAAGGAAGACATACAACAAAGCAAACTTCTTGTTAGATAAGAACCTGAACTTAAACAGTATGTTTGCATTTCCATCCCATAAATAATAAAGAGAGGGACCACCTTTAAGAGCGTGTGATCTCTAGACAACATCTTCTCCCTGAAATCTCTCGCTGAAAAACGTGAGGTACAGTACTGTAATTATCGAATTTCATTTGCAGTAATCGCTGGAAAGAAATATTAAGGCTCCACTCTGGAGAGGAGAAAAAAAAGACTCATGTCCCTCCATGCTATTTCCAAATTAGTGGTAAGCCAAGTGATATATTAGTCAAAATCATTTTCTAACATTTATGCTTTCTAATGTCAACCTTTCACGTGATTATGCATACAGAAACTTTCAGTGTAGACATTCCTCCACCAAGTTACATGGATTTTTTTTTTTTAAAAAAAGGGCAAAAGTTTTTTTTTCCTCTGATGATAGAAAGTACAACTGGCCACGTACAGATAGCAGACATTTGTCAATAAAGTGTTGTTCACTCTTAAGAATAACCAATACAAGCACTTAACATTTCTCCAACACACAAACCACACGGTGAACAGTCACTGAATATCAGCAGCATGTTGTCAAGAGATTTTCAAAACAGACGTGCAGGTATTTGTTACTTATAATTAGTTAAGAATGCATGTTTTGGGGTAGCAATAAAGATTTATAAGGCTAAAAAAAATACAGAAAAAAAGAAGAAGGAAAAAAAAAAGATTATTGAAGCTATTTGACTGGTGGAACTGGCTTCATCCCTGCACGCACATCTTGAAGACTGGGAACCAGGAGCAAGGTGGCTCAAAGTTTGACTTGGGCCAAAGTCACCAAAATTAAATAGAAAAAAATATTAGTTTTCAATTTCTTTATGTCCTCTTGTTTTCTTTTTAAATCTAAATTTCATTATGTCCATCCGAGCACAACTGTTGATCGAGCTTCAAGGAGTCGTCTTCTACTGTTTACTTCGATTCTGACGATCCTGAATTCAGGGGAGACACAATTCAGGGAAATTAGACGATGTTACATTTGATCAAACGGCTCATCATATTTGATCAGACGGCTGATCAAATATAGCATCACAGACAGCTACTAGAACATGATGTCCTCTGGGGAACACAGAGGGACCTCACAAACACAGAACATGGTTTCTGAAGCTGCATACAATTGAAATTTAATTATCAGGGAGACTCAAAGAGAAATTATGAAGATACTGATCTTTACCTGATCAAGTCGGGATCGACTTTGTATTGGAGCAGGCTCATAACTCTGTTGGTGACAAGTGACATGTAAAACCTTATTAAAATGCTGTAGAACAGATATAAATCTGGTCACTTTGATACAAGAATATCTAAATTTACCATGAACAAAATCACAAACAGTTTGATTCGAAGACCAGTCAAGTACAAAAAATGGAGAGAATCAAAACCAGTTTACAAATGTTCCTTATTTTTTTAATAAACTAGTTTAATTTTGATGCGTTTATGTAATTGTTACCTTTCTCACAACCTCCTCCTCCTCTTGCTTCTTCTCATAGTGGGAGAAGTCATCGAAGATGGAGGTGGTGTGTTTGTAGGTGGCGATAATCTTGAGCACCTGCTTTGCCTTCTCCAGAGGCACCTCCTGAGTGTCACGCGAGTTGGTCACTGGCTTGTTGTCGTTGTTCTCCAGGCGGATGTGGCGCAGCTGGCTATTAGGCACGTCCTTAACAAATAACCAGTTCACGTCAAACTTGCCCTTCCACTTGTCCTGTGCCCAAACGCCAGCGCTGGTGCCGTAGTCCACAGGCGAGCGCATTTCCGCCACACCGCAGAAATGACCGCTGCCGTTGACGCTGAACAGCAAGTACACGGGACCTTTAGAGTTCATAGCTCTGAAGGCTGAGTCCAGACGCTTGTTGCCGTGCTCCGTGCTACACCAGATGGAATACTTGATGGAGCGGTGGATGTCGTCCTCAGAGTAGCTCTTGATGATGAACACGCGGCCGTTCTTCAGGTTCCAGTCAAACTCCTTGGGGTTGTAGCTGTGGGCGGCTCGTAGCTTCTCCAGCACCGGATGGGACTCCAACCCTGGCCCCGCCCCCGGTGGGACACCCCCGCCCCCCCCGCCTCCGTTTCCAATACCGCCACCGTTAGAGGAACCACTGCTGTCCAAGCTCCCGCCACCGTAGCCTGGGTTGCGGTTGCGTGGGGCGACCCAGCGGGTCTGCGGTGGCGGACCAGAGTTGTGGTTCTGGTACGACTGTGGAGGAGGAGGCGGGCCCTGCATGGTCATCTGCTGCACCAGAGACTGGGCTGACTGCAGGGACTGCTGGGGGGGAGGGGGCAGACTGTGGGGAAGGTGAGCATGGGAGTGAAGCTGCTGTGGCTGGTGCTGATGGTGGTGGGGGGGCAAAGGAGGCGCCACTTTGGTCACAGTCCCTTTGTTATCCCATGTATCAATGTCCATGCTGTGTTTAATAGGCGGCGGAGGCAGAGCTCCTCCTGCTATGGGCATGCCGGGCTTGGTCTTGGTCTTTAGCTGCTGCAGTTTGGCAGGTTTACTGGCAATAGCAGCCCACGATGTAGGTTTTGGAGGGGGCATTCCGATTGGTGTACCGCCGTTGCCCGTGGCAACAGCTGCAGCCACACTGCCGCTGCCACCAATCACAGAGCCTACACTCTTCACACCCGAGCCACTTCCTGTCACATCCCCACCTAATTTTAGGCCCAGCATGCCCTGCTCTAGGCTGTTCATACCTGGAGCCTTGCTCAGGGTGTCACTGTGGAACCCTGTCTGGCCATCAGGGACTAGGGTGCCTCCCAGAGAGCTGGGTGGGTAGCTGTAGCTGCCCCCATAAGCTGAGCTCTGAGTCTGCTGGCCCTGAGAGCCACTGGTACCCCAGGCTGAGAAGGCGGGGTTCTCTGGGAAAAAGTTAAACCTGTGAGGATAGATGCTGCTGCCAAGCCCGCCCGGCTGCCCAAATACCGTGTCGTGCATAAAGTGATGGTCTCCATTGCTGAGGGGGGCATAGGGTGTAAGGTAGGGAATCGGTGGGTCACCTCCTGTAGACCAAGGGGCCTCACTGAGAGGGTAAGGAAATCCAATGGAGGGGGCATAGTAGCTGGACAGGTAAGGGTCTGTCATGGATTGATAGCTGTTATTCTGCAAACAAAAAGAAATACATAAATACACAAACAATGAACAGCCTCCTATGAGATCAACAAGGCTGAGGGCAACATTGATGAATTTAAATTAAAGCTTTTTTGTTTATTTTTTTACATTACAAAGGGCACCATGTGGCTATTTCATACCTGATTGGACTGGCCAGTGAGATAGGGCTCAAAGTCATTGTCATGGACTGTATCCTTCTGGTGGAGGGAACCATTCTGCACTGAAACTGGAAAGGCTGTAACAAGGTCCAATTGTTATCAAAGCTGCACACAAGAATTTACATAAATCACAACTTACAGACACAGAATTCATTATTAAACCTAACGTATCTGCAGTCTACAGGTTGTGGATAATCTTGTGACAGATTGCTCATTGTATCAACTCTATCATAAAACAGTTTACAGTGTCAAATGCAGAACGCTAAGATGTACAATCACTAGGATTCAGACATAAGCAGCTAAAATTCTGTATTAATGGTGTGATAACTTGAGCAAACAATGAATAATAGTTCAAGAACTGTGGTGTGTGCTTTCCATTCAATCACAAGCGAATGAAGCAATAATCACGAGAAAAAAAAACATCAGTGAGGAATGCCCCACATGGATTTTGCGCAGGGTTTTTGTAATTATAAAACACTCAAATCATCCTGTCATTCATGGGGAGTTCATTTTTTTCTCTTAAACTGATGGAGGGCACACCCTTCTTAGCATTGTGTGCCCACAGTGACTGTTACACAGATATGAACCCTGGGCTTTCATACAGTTAGATACACCAGCTTATGAAATAAAACATATATTTCATGACTAGGGGTGTAAAACCCAACTGTATAAAAACGAATCGTTCAACAGACAACACATCCTACATCGCTCTCACTGGTGATGGCTGGAGCTCTGGGGCGACTCAGAGTTACCTGACTGTGAGTGTCCATTATTTTGAAAAGTGCAGTGTTACAAACCCATCCACAGTATGAGAGCCATACAACCACACACTTAGCTGATGAATATACTGAAAGTATTTTTATGTTTGTTTTGTTTAAGTAGACTAATGTAAGTTTTGGACATAAGATAAAATACAGAGAACACTGGAAACTGGAATTGGAAAAACTGAAATAAAAAAACAACTGTGGGTTTGCTGAACCGTTACGCCCCTATTCATCATGTGCAAAATCGATGGCATTTACATGTTGATAAACCACAGAGCGACCTATGACGGTACAGAGGAAAAAAAAAGGTTTTGCATACTGCCTGGGATGCATGGGTGCAGGGCACAGCCGGATGAAATGCTGTTTGCCGTTTCTCTTACCTTTACTAGCATCTTGTCCTTTCGACGTCTTTGTGGTTATGTTGAGGGAAAAGCGACAGAGAGAATGCATGAGGAAGGACAGAGAAAAATAACTGTTATGAGCTGAGTATGTCAATCAAAGCATGGCAGATTACATTTTCATTACACTGACATTTTCAGGCGACTTGTCGATTTCAATCAGCTCCTCTTTAGCACATATTTATGACTTAACCCTCCTGTTACCTTCAAATTTGGTAACATTTTTTTTTTTATCTATTGGAGTCAATTTGGCCCCCGCAATTGAGACCCTTGGAAATTGATTATAATAAAAATTGGCACCCAAGTTTATGTGTCAGGGACGTTATGTCTTGTTGACTACTTCAATAACCATATCTATAACCCCACCTTATACAGCAAAGTTCTTGCGGTAGTCATGTTTTTCCCTCCCAAATGTCACATTAAATATCAGTGGCTCTCACACTCCTACAGGTGTGGTTATGTTAGGTTTGGGCCCTAAAGCAGAGGGAGGTTTTTTCACTATTATAAATGGCATGCTGTAGTTCCTCAATGTCATCCCAAAACAACTAAAGCAAATTGGTGCAAAATGTTGATATTTCTTGTTTGTTTTATACAGCTAAAAGAGCCCCAAAGAAGCACAGATGCCTACAAAATGTGTGCAGGACAATGACAACTCATCATCATGTTAATGTTAATTTGTTGTTTACCCACCTATCCCCATTCGATTAGGAAGAGTCATGAGATATAAAGCCAAATGATGTTAATCATGTATTTAGAGACGTTACACATTGACTGGAGTCAACTGAGCCCAGAGATAACAGGAGGGGTAATGCTGGCAACCTGATACATAAATAGCTAACATCGTTTGGCAGTGTGTGCTGTGCCAGGCTGCCCACAGCCAAACAAAACCACTGGGTGCTGTGATCCAGGCCTTGAGCAGCCTGACTGCTAAGCTATCCACTCCTGTCGCTGTCTGGCTAACAGGCTCCGCTAGCCTGGCAGCGGTGCCACCGTCTGATTTCCAGTTTAGGATGCACCGCACACCCGCCGCTCTCCTGTGGAAACGCAAGGCCTTGACTTGTGCGTGTCTTCCCCTCGCTGCTGCTTACCTGAGGGTCGATACTCGTGGCAGACATCATTCATTAATCGGGATTTCTATCAGACTGAAGCCGGGGCGAGACGTGTAGCCACCAAAAACTACGTTTTCTCCGGCTGCTGGAGCTTGTTAGCGCCCGAGGATGTGCGCTGCGCGTTTAGTTTGCTAACAGTGGAGCAGTTAGCAGCAGTTGGCTCGAGCTAGCCAGCCCCTGCTCGCTCCAGCCTGCCCGTGCGGCTCCGGCTGCGTCCCGCTCCGCCTCGGCGTCGCTCGGATCCAGCTGAGGTGCGGCTCCGGTGGCACCGAGCGGTCCCTGTCAGCATTAATCCCGGGGATGGGGTGGGGGGGTTCAGTCCGCTACAGACCCCTCACCGTTAATTTAAATTCCAGCTTTGGTGGCCCTCTTCACCCAATGGCAGCTTCATCCGGGGTCTGCCGGGCGGAAATGACGCCGGTGACGTCGCCAGAGGAACGCGTCCGCGGCTACCTAGCAGCAGAGAGCCCAGCAGCCTAATTATAGGAGCACATGCTCACATTAACTAAATAAAAGGACAGCACACAAATACTACCACATTTATGTTCTGTGATTATTATATACTTTTCCTTAAAATGTTCTTGTCATTATGGAGACGTAGAAATTTTTGTTTATTGTTGTGTATTTGTTTCTTTGTATTTTTGTTTTCTAATTCAGTAAACGTGCATCAGCAGTGATCTCGTTTCAGTATTGGCTAAAATTATCTTCATCAGTGTCAGTCAACAAACCACAGCAGAAGGTACAGCCTACATAAAGATGAGCCAATGTTTTCTATGATCTTTTAGATAAATTTATGATGAACAAGAACTGTTTTGCAGCATCCCGTGGTCAGGCTGCACTGTATATATTTTATTTCACTAAATTACATCGCACACAGCTGCAAAGGTGTCACTTTATTGTAACTCAAACGACAGGTGTTTAATAATTTAAAACATTTTACAAGACATCAGAAAGAAAGGCTCACGAATTCACATTTTGAAATCATTTGTGTTTCACATAGCTCTGAGTGCCATAAAGATCACCTCTCTCTCACTCTCTCTCTCTCTCTCTCTCTCTCTCACACACACACACACACACACACACACACACACACACACACACACTCCAACACAGTGACACAGGTACACTAAATTTACTTGAGGGCTGGGAAACATAAGTACACTTTTCATACAGTGATAATGACAATTAACATTGGTTTAAATTCTCCCCTTGAGGTCTCCTGGTGACTTCAGTCAGTATATACAGCACAGTGAGGTTCAGCTTAAATTATAGATATTGAAACATTGACAATATAAACTCTCTTGTTCTAGTTAAAAAAGGAATTATAATCTTCGATTGTTTCATCCGTTTCCTCCGTCATGTTCCTTCTCAGTCAGTTCTCAGCTGCTCTGTTTGTGGCTTATTATTTATAATCTAGGAAGAAAAAAAAGGAATCAGTGACAATAAATGGTGTATGAAACTTGCCTAAAAAAAATGGGGTCAAGAAAGAGAGAAGAGCAATAATGTCACTCTAACTATCAACTCTTAAGAGCAACTGAAAGGATTTGGATGGATGATAAAATTCACTGACATTAGCTAACATAAATAAATTAACAAAACAAAACAAAACTCAGTGGTGCACAGCATGTCATCTTCACAATGAAGGTGTAAAAGGGAATTAACCACAAAGGCCATAGACATTATATTAATGCAGGGAACATCTCAGAGTTAACCAGAAGCAGTGTGACAGTCTCATGCTGTCATGCAAATCTTGAATGAACACATGAATTACGCCAGTGACTACTGAACTGATAAAACATAAGGGAGAAGAAATATTAAATTAATTTCATACTGTATAGTGGTTTCATGTCACTCTTCATCAAGGTGGCAAAGTGTAATAAATATACTTACAGCTGTCCTCCTCATCTGACAAAGTGCTGACAACGTAACAGGCGTAAACAAATCCCACGAGCTGCAGAAGCCAGCACATAACAATATTAGTTGCAACGCACATCACATTCAAGCAAACATTTCTTCTTCCTGTAATACATTTAAAGCAAATTATTCATCAGAAGGCACACTTAGGAAGCATTTTCTTGAAAGTGTGTGCATTTACTCGGGCAGGTGTTTACTCACTGATACCAGGAGCTGCACGATGCAGTGCAGGACCTCTATGTATTGATATTCCAGCCAGCAGCTCAGCACGGTGATCAGCTCTGGGTTCTCCTGTCTCTGCCAACCAGCGGCAGGGAGGCCCTTGCTCTCACACCCCGGGCCGTTCTCCTTCCACCAGGAGCGATGAGACGACACTCCCAGGCTGAGGATATCGCTGTCCTGCAAGGACAGAGTGGGCCGCTTTGATAAGAGCATGACCTTTCTGCTTTATAATCATTTAAGATGTTCCAGCTTTATTAGATTGTGCGCGGGGAAGAATGAAAGGAGAGAAGGCAGAGAAAGGCGATATGCAGAGACAGTCAGGTGTAGCATGAACATGGTGCAGTTTGGGCCTCGGCTCACTGATCGATCAGGACGTGAGAAGGTCACCGCTCTCATGAGAAACTACCACTATCAATACTGCTAGTACTACTGCTGCTAGTATTATTACTAGTGCTGATATTATTACTACAACCTTTACTGCTTGTGACACCAACAACGACAATTATCATCATCATCATTTGGGTACAAAAGGCCACTTTTATGCTTAGTAAACACACATAGAGGATATAAACATGTGATTAGAAGGTCACTTCATGATGCAAAATATTTTTTGTGATGGAAACATTTATCAGCCACAAACATAAAGAGGTTCGATTATATAGGTGGGCTCTGAGAGGAGCCCTGGAAAGAGGTGAACATAGTGGTTAGTAGGTGTAGTTGTGTGGGTCTCTAATTATCAGACCATTAAACGTACCTTTGAAAGACCTCCCAAGTCCAGGTAGAGACAGCTGACAAAGACATTCCAGCCAACCCACAGCAACGTCCACACCAGGTACTGAGGAACCAGCATGAGTCACATTTACATTAGAAATACACCAGTAAAAAAAACAAACAAACAAAAAATAAAAACCAAGATACGTTACACATTTGCAGATGAAACGTAATTCTTCTTCAGAGTGGTCATAATGCAAATGTTTTGACAGTGCTCTTTTCCTCTAAACATCCCAACTCTAAGTGAACAAGTCTACAAGGTGACTGTCAGCACTCAAGGTTGATGTGATATGATGTGATTCTTTATCCCTAACTCTCATAAGTCAAACAAACAACACCTCACCAGAATAACATAGTGCGGTCTGTACTGGATGGTACCGAAGAGCCCAAGGATGACCATGATAATCTGGATAAAGTTGATCATGATGGGCGCCCACTGGTAGCCAAGGAAGTCAAAGACCTGCCTCTCCAGCGCAGTTATCTGGAGAAGGAGAAGTAGAAGAAGAAGAAGAAGAAGAAGAAGAAGAAGAAGAAGTTTAGGCATCAGTGGGAGCCAGGCACGGGCGCCTCAGATGAGCTGTGAATGACTGAGCATTGATTTTGTGAAGCGAGCGTGTGCCAGGTGGAAGCATGTTGTCTTGGCTTGTTACAAGGTGATCTCCCTCCAGTGTATCCCACCAAGCACTGCTCTATTTTATTTCACACGAGTTGTCAAGGCAACTGAGCCGTGGGGGACAGAGCATGCTGGAGAAAAGGCAGATTGCTACGAGTGTTGTCCTCTGAGGTCGGCCACCCCACTCAGTGCAGAGGAGGGGGGGCAGGGTGGGAAAGAGGGAGAACGAGGACAAAGTGGCTGTGGCTCTGCTTTGTGGTGGTTTTAGAAGTGGGGGGTCACACCCTTTCATGTGCACAGCCAAGAATAGGAGCCTTATTGTAAACATGATGTGACTAAATCTCTCTCTCATTTTTACAGTCACTGTAAAGATATTAAATAATAATGACTGTGGAGGGAAGACAATCAAATCCAACATCAAAGGATTTAAAAATTAGATTTTGGGGATTATTAAAATGCTGGAGTTTAATATTTTTTGTTGAAGTTTCCTGACTTAAAAAAAGTTAATAATTTAAAAAACCTGAGCGGAAGAAATAAATAGAAATAATAACTTTAGGTACACAACAAGTGATTTCATACATGTAAATCATGTAAACTATAGCCTTGAAACAAAAGCAAATCAACAGAACAGAGGTATTAAGTGGTTTGAGAAGAGGTGTTGAATTTCTAAGTATCTTGTAATCAGAAAAAAAGAGAGGGGTGAGAGGTAGGCAGATGTGTTTATGTTAGGCATCGTCACAGAGAAAGAGAGAGAGAAAAAAACAACATCTCACCAACTGCAGAGAGCATATGAAGATCAACATGCAGCGTCCCGAGCAGCACCCCATCTTTTTTTTTCTCTCTCTCTCTCTCTTTGGCAACTGGATCACAACAGCGAGGAGGCTGGATTTATAATTGCGCTATCACTGGGAGGAAACCTGCGAAGCTTAGTTCCATTGCCAGACGTGTGGGGACGCAGCGCGCACTTTAACCACATGAATTAAGAGGAAAAACACGTATGCCTGCCTTGCAACTACGGAGGAGGGGGAGGGTAGCCGAGGCTGTGGTGTTTGGGGGGGCGATTAATGCCACGAAGAGGCAGGAGGAGAAACCTGCAGGGAGAAATCCATCCTGAAATACTCACTGTTATTAAATCATCTCTCTGCCATGCCCAGTGCATTCCAGGATGTATTTTGCTATTTATTATTATTATCATCATTAGTATTAGTATTAGTCGTAGTGGTAGTAGTAGTAGAAGTAGTAGTAGTGGTAGTAGAGGTGGTAGCAGCAGCAGCAGCAGCAGCAGCAGCAACAGTAGTAGTAGTAGTAGTAGTAGTGGTAGTGGTAGTGGTAGAAGCAGTAGTAGTAGAAGCAGTAGTAGTTGTAGTAGTTGTAGTCGTAGTAGTAGTAGTAGTAGTAGTAGTAGTATTTGCAACCTACCCTTTTCTCTCAACCTGCCAAATATGAGCAAAACATTGAGAATATGTTGTTGTATTGTATTATGACAGTAGCCTGCAGTTTTCAATTACTAGACTACACTAATCAAATGAACCGAACCTTATTGCATTTCCACTTTTTTGGATTTTTTTTATTTTTCTGGTATGCAAAATTGTTGAATCTTCTTTCTATCAGCTTCTGTATGTTTTTCTTTTCGCCAATTTATTTTATTGTTTGTTCTCTCTTCACAGGCTTACACCATGAAATTCCAGTGATTCCTGTTGTTGGCAGCACACACAGCAGCATTTTTTTTTTTTTTTTTTTTTTTTTTTTTTTTTTACAGAGCAATGTATATCTGTCTCCTCTACAATGGATGTCTGCCTGTATAATTACTGATCAGCAGTGTAAAATGAATTTATAAGGAAGCCCCTGCTCTTTGATTCTGTGGGGCTGAGAGCAAAACATGGCTTTTACTTTTGGTGTTAAAGATACTAGGGTGAAAAATGCTATTAAAGTCCAATGTGATGTGCAACAAATATCTGTTAGTGATACTACATGTTTGGCCAGTTATCCATGGAATGAGAAAAATTCACAACGCCCTAACATCAAGAGTACAAGTTTACCTACGCCATCACCACCATAAGAGGAGAGATATGTAGGGCTATACATGAAAAAAATGGCTGATATGCCACAAATTTGAAAATTGTGGAATACAGGATGGTCAAATTGTGCTGACTGAATTACTTTCAGTGATTCGTGTTGTAACTTCATGTTGCAACAATTATTATTCATAACCTAAATACCTCAATACCTCAATAACACTCAGTCATAAATATTGTGCATCCTTTTGCATTCATAGCCGCTGCCGCCCAAAAGTCACAGCACAAGTCAAACATGCATTTGTCCTATTAAATCTATTCAAAAGAGATGTCATTGTTGCTTCACCTGCTTCTCCTCCTCCTCCTCTCATTGTCTGTGGCATCAATCGCCCCCCATACAGCTACACATCTGCACGTCTCCTACACCCTGATAGGTTGCTGGCCCTCTACAATGCTGTAAAGACACCAGTAGGTGGTAGTGGTGGTAGAGGTATAGGTCTTAAAGCTATATGGGGACAGTGAGGTTATATGAAGCTATATGCCTGGATCTCTGCTGGCAGGCCTACATACCAATACAACCTATAGACTCATATGTGAAGAAAGAGGAGAACTCATCAGAAAAATGTAATTTGTCATTGCTTTTTCCTGATTATGCTGTTTATGGTCCAACGTTTACAGCACTTAAAGAGGGAGAGAACAGACAGACAGCCTCTCAGCACTGGGTCCTCAGTATAGTTCTGGTTTGCTGGATAACTTCACTCCCTTTTTTTACAGGGTTTAATATCTCACAGACCTAGTGACAAATTTGACCTAAAAACAACATGAACAGTAGCAGGGCTGCACAGCTGGTCGAGAAACTCTGAACGCAAAACAAAAATTTAACCTGGTTAATCACCTTAACTGTCCAACCCAAACCTGATCTGGATTTTACTGAGCTCAGGTCAGGGCTGACTGAGAGTTTTCATATCTAAACACCTAAGATGATTTTTTTTCCTACAAACTTGGTCACTTTGCAGACCTTTCTTCACCAAAGTAATTTTAGCACCAGAAAATGTATACTTGCGTTCTGTCATTTACAAATGTGTTCACTAATTATTAGACTCATGAATCAATTATTTATGATGAACTAACTGCAGGCAAGACTAAATATGGCTTCTTTTTCCCCCCATGGCCACTCTGTATCATATTTCTTGATTTTTCCTTACCATTTGCAAGGGACAAGTGGACAGCAGGCCCAGGGTTAACTGTGTTTGTTAAGTTTAGCTTGATGCATGCAAGGTCAGGTGAGGTCAAGGTCATGGATGGATACTAACTGCAAGCTCTGTTGTGTGATTACACCGCCTCAACGCTTCCTGTCTCTGTTACTTTACTGACATAAATGTGTTGCAAGAACACACAATTCAGACGCTTACACATGCTGTAACATATTGTCAAATAACAGTATGTTTGAGTCTGAGGCATGTTCCCCACTACTGTATACACACTCAGATTCGGGTTGCTCAGTGCCTCTGCTGTAAGTGCACATGGAGTACAGATTATGAAGAGTCTTGTAGCCCAGTTTTTCCCCCATGCGCCCCAGATTTAGTTTTTTTTTCTTCCAAAAGTGAAAGCAGTGAACCTGACTGAAAATATTCTGTCTCCATATAGGTCTAGTGAAGTTAGACCTCATTTACTTACTTTATCCCGTGCCAGTAACTTGTCCTAATGCAGAGGGTACTTTAGTCTCATGTGGTGGTTAAGACTGCAAATTTGATAAGAGGCACCATCATTTTAGGAACTCTTCACAATTTTACATTTTGATTTGTTTCTGTTGCTGAACTACTTGAAATATTCCGTTTTGTGAGTCCACCCTAGGCAGTGTGATCTCATTAAATTTGTAAAAAAAAAAAAAAAAAAAAAAAAAAAAAAAAAAGACTAAATAGCCATGGTTTGCCGCTGAAATTAAGCACAGCACACCCTAAGCCTTCCATATCAGCGAGGACTACTGGGAGAGACCCCGAAATGTTATTTGCGTCTCACCATTCACTGGGTTATAGGGGAGCACTTCTCGGTCCTTCCGAGGGATGACGCTAGAATCAAAAGACAAATTCATAATTGGGGGGTCTCCAGCTCTGCCTGTGTCACATGGAAGCACTGTAGCTGAGCCGAGGGGATGAGAGTGGAGATGGAGGGGGCTTGAGGAACTGTGGAGAGGAACCTGACAATTGGAGATAAAACTGGAGATACGGCAGCGGCGTCAAATAGTTACACTTCTTCCTCTCGCTTTTGGCCGGGGAACCGAGGAGCGTGGATAGGGCGCACTAGGGGTCGGCGGGCGTCAAAGGGATGCCACATGCAATATGCTGCATTCCCTTTTGCTGAAACCCAAGAAGCTCAAGAAAGCCAAGTTGTCGTCTTTGGTTGATTATGCTTGCGGAGACAGCCTGGCCCGAGTGGAAGCAGAAATGAAAGGAAGCGACCAGAGTAGACGCTGCGCCTCCCGAAATCTCTGAGCTGAGTGAGTACGGGGATGCTATAGCGCAATGCTCTCTGCCCGTGGCTATGTGACAGGCTGGGGAGGGGGTATCATCCATATGTGACTATAATATGGATGTAGCTTGATAAGCCTTAGACGGAGGGCTTGATGGTTTAGGCTGCCCTCATCCATGCGTTATATCCCCATATAACGCATTACCCGCTTTTCTTTGTGTACGCACAGGCTTTTTCTTCCTCACCAGTGGTCATACATTTAACACAGACACGTGTGCACCCACCTCAGTGTTACTGCATTGCCTTTTGTGATCTGATGTCCAATTAACCGATTCATCAGAGAACTTCATCTTGATTTGATGGGAGGAATACGCAGAAACCGTCCAATCATGCGTTTTTAATGTTTAGCGCTCCGCTCGACTGTGAATTCATAAAGATAATTAACGTTAGACCTTTCCATTAACATTTTGCTGCCCCCTCCCTCACTCAGAGATGGGGGTGTGGGGGGAAACTGGCTTTGTCGTGTAAGTTGCCAGCTGACCTCAGGGACACAACACGGCGCTTTACAGCCCCACTTTGATCTGGAAATGAATTGGAAATGCTTTGATGATCAGGGGTGTTATTATGGGAGATTTTTTTTTGTTTGTGTTTTTTTTTTTTTTTTCCCAGAAATGTGGTGCTACAAGCTGATTGGAACGAAATCATGATAGCGGCACGCTGCATCGGGGTGAATCTCTTCATTTTCTGTCACCATGGGAGGCTTTTTATCACCATACCTGGGCATTTCCAAATTCCAGAGGCGTTTTTTTTTCTCTTTCCGTTCACACCCCGGTTTGCTCTGCCAGTCAGCCGGTATCACTGAGTGCACTGCCGTTGTTTCTAACCTGTTGTCACCAGCACCACTGCAGTTTGAGCTGTCAGGGCTCTCGACGAGACGTAAGAGCCCAAAGGCGCGGCGAGCCGGGCAGCCAGCAGCCGAACCAGCAACCATTGTGATGCCTACTGAGTGGGTGCCATCATGGGGAACATGCACCGCACACACACACACACACACACACACACACACACACACACACACACACACACACACACAGGTGTGCAGGCCTACATATGGCAGAGGGTATTTAATCTGGGGGAGAGAGAATAGGTGTACTATGTCAAAAGAGGATGTGATTCATTATTATTATTATTATTTCCCGCCAGCCTCCCCAGCTGTTAGATGCAGCCTCGCTCACAAGCCTGTTTCAAGGTCCCTGACTTTGTCAAAGGTGTCAGGAAGGATCTGGCAAGTGGAAATGAAGAAAACGCTGTTCGTTCCTTGCCTCTTTTCACTTGCCACAGACCCTAATGTTTATGTTAGAGACACTATTGCATGGATAAAGGCAGAGCCTCTTGCACACAGGCTTCAGCTTTCTTCCTCACAGGGGCATGGTTAATCGTTGTTGCAAGCAAACATTTGACCTAATTCACATTCTCACACAATAACAGTCTCCCCTCTCTCTCTCCCTCTCCCCTCTCCCCTCTCTCTCTCTCTCTCTCACACACACACACACACACACACACACACATACACACACACGCTCGCTCGCTCGCTGCTGTTATTTGTGTCACACAGAGGGTGAGGTTTTGCTCCACATGAACTCCCAGGTGGTTTATCAAAACCTGAGCAGATTGGCTGTGAGGTCACTGCTCGCTGGCTGTGCATGTTGAAAGGAGCTCCAATATTAATAATGAACACACATGTAAATGCAATTCACAGAAATGCAATCCACTGATATTGATTGGTAGACCTACATTTTTTTTTTTTTTTTTTGCTACCTTTCATGAGCAGTGCACCATAACTCTGTGTAACATTTTGTACTCATTAGGTACAAATGCGCAGAAAACAAACACATCCTTTTTTATATATATATAATTAGAAAGAGTTGTATTGTGGATAATGAGGTTGGTAAAGGGAAAAGGGCAAATAATTGAAGTGTTTGTCAGGTATTATCTCTGAAATGTGATCTGATGAGGATATCAATAGCACTGTGTCACTGGACATGTTTTACTCTTCCTTAAGATGTTTCATGACCTTTAATTAATTAGATCCAAGTCAACAGGTAGCTACTGTTATTCATTCACTGAGGCACTTACTGGGCAATCCTTCACCCATTCATCACTTCCCCATGCCTTACAAGATGTTCCCGATGTGCTCCCCTTTCACAGTGATACAGAAAAGGGGGCAAAAAAAAAAAAACTACCAGAACAAGGAGGATTGGGAGAATTGACATGTTTTAATTGCTCAAGCCCTACATTTTTAAAGGAATATGGGGGTGGGGGGTGTGGGGGGCAAGTTCAGATGGGAATGGTGATGGATGGTGTTCCAGTTTCCAGTTTCCCCTACACTATATGGCCCCTGTCTCAGTGTAGCTAGCCTGCTGGTCTGTGATGCATGGTCAGGGCAACACCTGGCAAATCTGGACCGGGCAGGTACGAGAGGGGAGGGCGAGCAGTTTGCGCAGGGTGCCACAGGCAGAGGGATTCTCTGTGGCTCAGGGAGCAGGGCTTTGTTTAGCAGGAAAGCTGCTGGTGGAGGGCCATTTCTTGCTCTGCTCTGAGCGATACGTCCAATTGGTTGGCTCAGACAAGGCAGCTCTAGGGCCAGAGATTACACTGCAGTGCTGAGGCGTCACTCTGGCTGAACACCGCAGGGGGAGGCAGGGGGATAGAGAGAGAGAGAGAGAGAGAGAGAGAGAGAGAGAGAGAGGAATGGGTGGGGAGGTGTGGACAGACTGAGACGAGGAGGAAAGGAAGGCCCGGAAAACCTGGTTGGGAAATGTGACAGGCTCTTCTCATCATCAGCGTTCAGCTTCTTCAAACACCTGCCACAGGACTCCCACACATGCCCCCCCCCTCCCTTTCCTCCACACCTACACCTTTCCCCTTTCTTCTCTTTCTTCTTATTTCCCTTTCCATCTCCTCCCCAAGCGAGCGCAGATATAATTACACTCACACTGTCACAACTGTGATTTAAACGAATATTTCCTCATAGATGCATACAATATTTTCGTTGATATTCCATACATTTCAGGAAGTGTTTCTGCTAAGTGAGAGCACTGGTTTGGCTACTTGGTGGCATGAAGAACAGACTGCAATCTGATATGATGTTGCCTTGCGTTCTTAGAGTACACTTAAATAGTTTAGATAGACATGCTGGGTGAACATCTTCCCTACCAAAATTGCTTTCTCAACACATGCTGATTTATATTGAGACGGGCCGCATGCACGAGTTGGATGTCCTCTGTTGCAAAGTATGACTTATTAATAGATTGTATTAATATTAATCATTGTGGGCTTAATTTGAATCAGGAAAGTACACAGTTTATGTTTGTTCTCTAGTCAGGGTACACTCCTTGCAAAGAAAAGTAAAGGTGGTGTGGCACTCTATTGTTGTTTTTTTTTTTTTTGGATGAAAAGGACCATCTACCCTCATAAGAATCACAATTTAATATTAAACTTCACTAACATCACAGCTGATCGCACTGCAACGCTGAAGCTCATTTATTTGAGCTGCTTCAGCCATTTTGGATCAGCACCTAATATGCTAATGGGATATAAAGCCATCAATGGCAGAATGACATTTTGGCCTCAGAAAAGCCCAGCGGTGATCCAGTAGTCACTTTTAAAACACACCCGGAGTCTTGAGGGACCCAGGAGTTTTGATAACTTCTAGGGATGAGACACGCAGCCTAGAGGAGTAGATGACATATTAAAGCAATTTGGACCGGGAGGAATATGTTTGGTTTGGAAGGAAAGCACCGTTTACATGTGGAATCCCAGTCTGTATTTCTAAAGGACATTATTCAGTGTCATCTGTTCACGAGCAGGAATGATGCAGCCGTGCAAACCTGTTACCTCAGTGAGACATGATCCATCCTTGAGCTCACTGTTTGGAGGAGAATATGTGGCTAGAAGCTGAACAAACAGTTAAAAAGCATCTTAAAAGTGGCTCCATACAACAGAAATCAACTGACGCTCAATGATAATTATCGCTCTAAAAATTTCAGTTGTGCCAGACAGGGTATGCTTCCTGGATTCTGCTGTTCATTCATGTTTTGCTTCTGGACAAGACACAGTGCAACCAATGAGAGGAAGCCAAAACACATTCTTACTGTGGACAGATGGTGTGATTTGACAGAGATTACATTGGGCTTGTTTGTTTGGTCTTTTTTTTTTTGTTAAAGCTCTGTGTTTTTACTGTTCATTTGAAACATATTACATTGCCAAACGTGAGATTCTCTGGCAGGCAGCAAGAGGTTGACAAGAAATCAGAGGAGGATGTTTCCTTATGTTCTCGCTGGCTCCAGAAAAACGCTGGTTGCCCTCCTGAGTGTTTCAGGTTACCCCGTCTGCTGGCATGTTCAGCTCTGCTGTGACTCATTCTACCCTCTAAATATTTATGCCGCTTCGCAGGAACGGTTAAAACATTGGCCAAAATCACATTTACCATTTTGGATAAAAGTGGCTTTGTGTCGGCATTATGTCTCATGAGCATGTGTGTTTTCCTCCACAGATCACATGTAGAATGTTGTTGTTTTCTATACAAGGTTGTTTTGCATTAAAACAACATTTCTTCTTCATTAATATGTATAATTATGTGATTGTTTTAATGACTTCCTGTGAGCAGGACTGAGCTGATATAAATGTGACATAGAAAGCCCAATACTCCCTTAAACATGCTAAAAAAGGACACAGATGCCACCAAGGCTCCTGTCTGTTCACTTCCAGGTTGTTTATGTGTCAGACAGGAATTAATTGAAATCACTTTTCTTCATTCAGAGTAGAATTGCTGCTTTTCTTCTGCCTTTTTCACTGTGTAGCCTATATTTTGCTTCTGGTTCTGAGGCTACTTAATCTAGTTAATGTTTTGTAAAGGTTAGATAATTTTGTAATTAAGCACTGCTCTGTGTGCTGTCTCACTGCAGATCCCAGCGAGACTGTGGCACTTCCCTGCGTGCATGTGTGTGTAAGGGTGTGAGTGTGAGTGTGTGAGAGCAAGCGAGCGCCAGCGCTCCCACATGGCCTCCATGCAGGACGGGCTGAACTTCACGGCTCCTCCCTACGGCAAGGTCCTGCTGCTGGGTGCTATCGCTGCTGCCTCAGCCTTCGTTGTTACGATCCTCATTGTGGTGCTCTGTGTGGGCTGCCAGAGGTGAGAGCAGGCGCTGTCCGCAGATGTGAAACCATACACACACACACACACACACATACTCATAGAGACACTTATGCAAGCATACATGAATGTAGGATGCACGTCTGCACACATGCACATACATGCATGCACATCACATGTATGCACACAATGCATACATAACAGACATAATCTTTCTCACACACCCTCATGCTCACACACACACACGCAGACACACATAGTCATGATGACTCAAACACGTGTGCAGACAATGACTCAGGCACAAATGCTGCATACACACACACACACACACACACACACACACACACACACAGAAACACAAAGAAATGCATCACTATAATAAATGTTAACCTGTATAACACAGTGATTGTGTTCACCACAGGAAGGGGAAGACACACAATGTCCCCGGCGAAGGCGGAAAACACCGTCTTATGGACATGGTAAGGCATTAAGGCGACACACTCCTCTTTGCATGATGATGTGTTTGCGTTGCAGCAGAGGTAGCTCAAGCAACTGAATTCACCAGGGAGCTGTTTCATTCAGAGGACACCTCTTCAGTGTTAATTAGTGTTTAACAGGCTGTGTGTGTGTGTGTGTGTGTGTGTGTGTGTGTGTGTGTGTGTCAGGGTATACTCAGGCAGTCCAAACTGCGGTCCATCAGTAAATCGGACACTGAGATGAACAAGATGAACTGCAATGGCAAAAGTGAGTCCATCTTTTACATACAAATCTTGACATTTGTGCTATACACATATTGCATACTGCAAATGATGACGAAAAATGGAAAATCAGTAAAAAAAAAAAAAAAAAAAAAAAAAAATTCACCAGTAAATCAACACCATGACTAGAAAATGCATGACAACATTTCCATATTTACTGTAATGTATTGTTTTTGTTTATTTTAATTCAGGTCCTCATTAGTTTCTACCAAGGTGCAGTAACAGCTCTCCTTCTTAGGGTCCACAGAAATAGTATTACAACTCCCAGTTAATGTCCATAAACATTTAAGTAAATATTCAATATTTGTGCAGAACATTACTCCATAAATCAAGTGTCATTACACACGTTTGCTCCCTGTCCTCGTTGGTGGATCTGCCCTAAAACGAATCATATTTAGGCGGTATCGAGTAAGGTTCCAAGAAAGGCTAGAGGGGAAATTTACCCTAAAACAGAATTAACATTTACAAGTCATTCCTGTTCTACTGGACTGTTCAATCTTGATTTGTGAACATGTGACTTTCTCCCATAGACAGAAATAAGAAATAGCCCAGATTTCTTTCTAGGAAATGATTTTTTATGTTATTTTATGTTCACAAATGCTCATTGAACTGTCCAGCATCACAGGAATAACACATGTAAATGCTGTTTTATGGTGGATTTCCACTTTGGTTGGCTGTATGGACAGGAATAACAGCCTCTGTGTGCCCTGCAGAGGCATCTAAAAAGAACCGTCCAGCCAGCATGGACCTTCTTCTGCTGCCCAGCCGCCGGTCTAACTCTGACCTTCGTTCTCAAGGCAGGCAGCTTCCCCAGATTCCCTCTGGCACCGGAGAGGACGGGGAGCACACTTACTCTGAAGTGGGCCGACGCTCCTCCACCACACGCACTGACGATGCCCTCTACGCCATGGTAGGCAGGGCCGGGCAGACAGACACTCCGGCTCCTCCGGCCGTGCCAGCCAACACCCCTGCGCCCCCTGACCCAGACGGGGATGGAGTGGAGGGGGGGCTTCCGGAGCCTGAGGCCCAGGTCATGTCTCCCCCGCATCCTCAGGAGACGGCTGAATACGCCTGTGTCAGGAAGCTGAGGAAGGCCGACAAGGCCCCTCAAAAGAGGGACAGCGGCACTGACATGGGGGAGCCACCGGCGCCGCCTCCACGACACGCCCCTCCGTCACATCCTGCCCCTCCCCCGCCACACCCTCACAGTACAAAGTTGCCCCGCAGAAACGTGGAGGCCTTCAACCTTCCCTCCTTTCCAAAGGTTGGTAGAGAAGAATATGTTTTAACCTGCTGCTTTCATAAATGCCTCTGAAGAGGTCAGGTTTCAGAAAAATCTTGGTTCCCTGATTGCGGTTCTGTGTGTGCACGTACTCTTGTTTGCACGTGTTTAGTGAATACTTCTGCATTAACTGGTAGTCAGATTCTCGGCAGGAAGTGAAATAGGGATATAAGTCATGTGTTAGATTGTAGCACAGAAAATATATTATTTACTGAGCTACTGCATATGTTGTACAGTGGAAATTAACACAAGGACTTTAAGGGTTAGACTAGCATTACTGGACAGTGGAGTGGCAGCGTTACAGTAGGACCAGACAAAAAGCACAAACTATGATGGCACTGACTGAGATAATTTAACTTTTCTTCATGGCTCAGGTGCCAGAGGTATATTGCCAAGTATACTATCAAATTCATATATTATATGAATGTATGAATTTATTTCAAGATACTTGTATATTAGAGCTTCAACACTTGAGAAACCTTAAGCCAGGATTTGATGCAGATAAATGTCAGCCAAGAAAACTGGGGGTCTATGTGAGTTCTGTTTAACTATTAGGACAGGTCACAGCTTGTGTTTACTATTCAACACAAAGGTAACAACTCAGTGTTTAATTTTTTTTTTTTTGTGATAGGCCTCGGAGGTATCACCTCAGTAATGAGGTGTTTTGTTGGTTTTAAGTGACGATTGGAGAGGGAGAGGGGGTCTGTAGCACTATCTGGGACGTCCATTGGAGGTGGATCTTTGCTGCTGGTTCTCTGATGGGACGAAGTGGGGCAGCTGGTGAGATCAGATAAATAGGAACTGAGTTGGCATCAGCAGGAGCCCCTGAAGGTGCTGGTGTCCTCCTTGAAGCCACATGTTTCCTGAATGTGGTTGGAAGGGTTGTCCTTTTAGCTTTGACGCCATACTTGATGTTCCAGGTATCCTCAGGGCTGGAGGTAGAAGTAGGTTTGGTTGAGACATCAGTCCTGGAAGATCTCCACCCCTGTGATCACTGTCTGGGTGTCAGGCTCTTTGCTATACCCTTTAGCCAAAGCTTTTGGGTGGCTGCATGGTCAAGTTTAATGAATATATCTGTGTTTGCCCTTTGTTTCTATCGGATGATCTTGATCAGCTTCAGTGTGATAATAATGCCTGCATTTTGTGGTCAAGGAACAGGGAGCAGGATCTGGATAGAGATAATTAGAAGAGCATTTTTTTTGTCAGATTTCTTGTCGATGTTGCAGAAGAGCTGCGCAGGCTTGTTAGTGCACATGTTGCAGTTTTTCCATACGATATGCACGGCACCCGCACCGCTTATTTTGTCATATGTTAGCACTTCTTTGGGCATTTATTTGAAATCAGGGCACTTAGTGGTGTTTATTTGTTGGAAGGAGTTCTCAGTGATAGCGGGGGATTTCTGCTCTCACCAGTGTCACCAGCTCCATATGGTCACAGCAGCAGGAGTGTAGGCTGACAGTCTGCATTGGCTGTGGATATAAGGCTTTGCGCTCCCCGCTAGGTGACAGTGGGATCCCATTTGCTGCCCAGTGTGAGGTCAGTGAGGTCACAGCAGTCGCTCTGACCTGAGTTCAGTACATGTACAGTTCACATGCTTACATATGTATGCAGTCTGCTCGCAGGGCTGTTCACCCCCGATCGCTCTCATGTGGATGACGCAACTCATTGAAATAGACTCACCCAGCATATAGCACATGGTTCTTCACAGTCTTAGCTCCACCTTCTAAATCTATGTGATATTGTATCACATCCATCCAGTACAGCTCTGATGCCAGATTTTCAGTGCAATATTTTTGCATCTTCAAACTGGTTCATTTGTTTTCTGTGAGCCTCATAAGGGTTATTTTGAGGCTGCGGCTTTCCTATATCTATGATCGTTCCCTGTTCTGTGATTGTGTTGCCCTGGTTATGCAGTATGAGCATGAGCTAGTAATTAAAATAATGACCGGTTTCTTCCCAAATGTGATTTGTTGATCCGTTGACAGGAAGCGGTGTTTATGGGCAACGGGGAGCAGTACATTTGGAAACCTCCAGAGGATGATGACATCATCATGCTCCAAAATAAAGCCCTAGGGCCTTTGGGTGCTCACACAGTAGAGAATATACAACCATCTGCTGCTGCGGTGAGCAAGGATGCCTGAGTCTATCCATGCATGTTCCTGCCTGCACCTGTGTCTCTCATGCTTACTAGTGCTTTTGCCCGATTGCAGGTGGCCGAGATGTACTCTAAGGTGTGTAAACCAGGAAAGAAGAAGAGAGCTGTGCCGGGGTCTCCCCCAGCCAATCCTGGCTTCCGGACCTTGGGGCGTGGTGACCGGGACCGAGATCGGGACGGGGGGTTTAGTGTAGTGGTCAAACCCCAGACCTGGGCCCCTCAGGAGGGCAAAGCAGTTGGAGGGCCCCTTGATGAGCACTGCTATGAGTCCATTGGGACTGAGGAGTGCGATCTGGCTTATGAGAATATGGAGGGTGGGGGTGGCTGGAAGCGAGAGAGGCCCCCCAATACCTGTGCCACCCTGCGGCCTCGGAGGAAGAAACCCCAGCAGCCCTTGCAGCAGCAGCAACCCCCTCCGCCGCCACCGACACAACAAACCCCCAAGCTGCAGCACCTCCCTGCCAAAGCCCTGCTGCTGCCCGGGGAGAATCTGTACGAGAGCATCGGCGACCTGAAGCAGGGCTCCGCCACCTCCAGCACCACCACCATCTTCACTTTCAATGACGGCATGGAGATGTACGTAACAGGGCTGTAAGGCTGTGGCTGCACTGTGACCCCTATCCTTCCAACACAAGGAGCTAAGCTAGCACCACAAGGAGTGATGGCTGAGCCCCTCTCATGCTCACTCACACATACTGTTTACATTCAAGTCATGACATCATGCCTTTCAGAGGCTACAGAGGCCTTAGGGCAATAATGTTGATCTGTTATGACCTGGGCTGAATGCAAAGTCCAATCTATATACCTTAAAAGGAATCCAAAGGTAGTGAATGATAAATGAGCACAAGACTATTGCAGAGAAATCTGTAGGAAACAGTAGCACTTCTATTTTACTGATACATGTGCAAAGCACAATTTAAGTAAAAAGCCTAAATTCTTCCTCAATTTTAGCGGGTAAAAATAGTAGTTTTATCTGGTCCTAGTGGGACCCCTGTTTGGGGAACAGGCACAGCATTATGTGAATCCTTTGGTAGCACTTAGTCTGTCATGGACAGGCCTTCCCTGTAGTTGGTCAAGATGTGAATCAGGAGGGAATTTAAATGATATAATGGAATGAATTACTAATCAAAATACTTGAAAGCTCAGGGACCAAGAGTAACAATTATGAGAGTATTATAACAAAATTGCACACATTTTGCATTCCTCCTAAAAGCTTCAACTAATTTTGACCATTTTCACATTTAAAACTAGACCGGATATTTCCCTCTGTCATGTTTTGTTTCATATCACATCGACTGAAAACTGTCTCCACTGCCGTCTGTAAATGAAGTGTTTTACTTTGTTGATCCTGTTTCTGCACTTTGCCTGCTACGAGTTGCATGCTAAAAAAAAGTCAAAAACAAACAAAAAATCGAGCACTGTCACGTGGTATCTATATGAATGGTTTATTTTTTTCTATTGTTGTTGGTTGTTTGATTATTTTTTAGTGTGTTGCTTTATTTCTCTCTCTAGAGCACAATGTCAGATAGATTAAAGGATGTCTTTGGCTCATTTGGACTCTGTGCTGCAGCGAGGAGAGTTAATCGCCTCTCCTCCTGCACCTCCAACACACGCAGTACAGTTGAAACAAGACGAAGAGAACTGCTTGAGTTGTATAGGTGGAGACAGTCCACTCAGCTCCCCCTCTGCTCAGTCCTCACTCATATCTGTGGACCGTTCGTTCATCAACATAGTCTCTGCCTCGTGGTCATACTGAATCTGCTCGGGTTTCACCCCAGCGCAGCTTGCAAAGCTAGTAGAACTGATGTGTATTAGCAAACCTTATGTCTCATCATCACTCCATCGATGAACACTCTCTCTCTCTGTTATCAGTGTTAAAATATAGCAACGTTGCCAAAATGACAAAAATGTGAAGCAAAGTAATTGCAATGGAGAGCATCGCCTAAGGATAACACACAAAATTACATCTAATCCTGGACAATAAAGATGATTTCATTTGACCAAATATCCCCAGCAAACAATGTGATTATACTGTATGTTGATGCAATGTGTATGTACATTACAAAAGAGAAAGAATAATAAATATATCATCGGTGTCAAGAAATCTATCTTTTACTATTATGTTTAATTGTGTTTTGGAATGACTTTATCTAGTGACACAACTGCAAAACAGCTACATTGTAAATTTCAGTGTGTTCTGTTTGTTCTTTTTGAAGCCATGAAGCTACGGTGTGTTCTTGGAAAGCCCAGCTAAGTTAAATGTGGCAGCTAATGTTGTGTGTTTGCTATTCAGACTACAGGGTCTTGTACTCAAAGCGTGTAATTAAGTGCTAAGTGCAAAAGATTGTAATGTTTTATATCAAGATTACTATTCATGAAAATGTCAGTCAAGTTTATACTTTTGTAATAAAGTGGCACTTTAAAAAAATATGGTTTATCTCATAGTCTCAGTTATTAAAAGCCCCTTAAATTGAAACAAACAAACAAAAAAAGCAGAATTCACCCTGAAATTTGCTGTGTAATCCTGACGACTTGCTTGCTCCTAACCACGGGCCTTGGCGTGAGCTAAACAGCAGCAAGACCATTTCTGGAGAGTAAAGCTCTGCCATCCACTACAAAGGGATCAAAGAGTAATCAGATTTTTTTTCTTTTAATTTAAACATTTTTCCTCTAATCTCAAAAGCTGCCAGTAGATTCATGTCTTCAGCTGATCCAAGACAAAGGTCATGAATGTGATCAAAGAAAACAGCTCTCATTTTTGGAAAGGAAAAAAAAAATCTTTAGCTCAAATTACATTATTGGCCACCTAAAGAAAAAAAGATCATTCCTATTACTCGGGTTAAATTAAGATTTTTTTTTTTTTTTGTAATAATTGTGGATATTTTGTTGTGAATTAACCAAACTACTTATATTAAGGTGTGGTGTTTCCCTCATATTCACACAATTCTTTTGTGTACAACCTCCCAACCTCATTTCACATGTGTGTGCTGTGCATGTGTGTCTGAGTGGCCTATCCATGTTTTCATCTGTGTGCAAGTGTGTGTGAGTGTGTGTCTGTGTGTGTGCGTGCGCGCGCGCATATGTGCGAGAGTAGTGGGGTCTGCGTCTGAGGAGCTGTGGAGAAAAAAAAATAGGTCACCCCTTAAAACAAAAAGCTTGCAGTCAACATCGCAACCGTCTGCTGAATTTTCATTGGCGGACTTGTCTCCATAGTAACAGGTTAACCTTGAGGCAGTAGTCACATGGGCAAGCAAGTCTTTTGCTGTCTTGGAGAATACAGCATGCATCGCATGACATCCGTGATCACAGTGTCACCCGCTCTGCGAGGGGCCATCGCACAAAGAGAGAGATCAGCCCAAAACACAGCTGTCAGCCCGGGTGCCAAGTGCAATCTAGGTGTGAAGATGATACAACATTCACAGCTTATGTGATGTGTTAATCGTATTGCACAGAGTGGAGAGCATGAATGAGTGAATAAATATGTGAATGAGAGGCTCAAATTCATTGAAGGTACACGGATGGTGAAAAAGGCAAAGTATAAATTAGAGGAAAAAGCTTTGGACGGTGCAAAAAGGTCACACATAATATTACTATCAAGCATTATCTGCTCTCAGGGATCAGGGGTAGAAAGGAGCAGGGAGGCTTGTTATGGTGTTTGGAATAAACAACATAAAATGAACAGCAAACTGGACAGATTGAGCTGAACGTGCTCTCTCGCCCTCTCAACCCCAAAGAGTTTCTTTGTGTTTGAGCCTGAATGTTAACACACCATATCATTAATCATGTTGCATCCTGTGCAGGCCACTGTTGCATCATAAGCTGCAGAGATGTTTTGGTTGATGTTAAAGTCCCTCTTCACCATATTTGATACAATTTTTTTTTTTAAGCAAATTCCTCTTGTGTGATGGAAGTGACTCGTGCGGGTGTCTCCTCTCTACTGTACAGAGCCACCGATTTACGGAACGGACATACTGTAAATCACCCTGCAAACAGCTAAATGTGAGCTATACTGACCCCTTTAGGCCGTAAAGAGCATCACAAGAAAAGAGAACCAGCAGGGCAGAAGTGTGACACAAATATTCACTACTAATCCTCGTTGTAGTCCTGATATGTGCTTCAGACCTCACTGATCAGCCCAGACATGCAATCAATACGCTGTTAATTATCCTGTTAAGAGGGAGCAGAGAATTCAAAGTTGAATCTGAGCTATACAAAGCTAAATGTGCAAGTCTGTGTTTTATATCCTGATGTCACCTCTTTGATTCTGTGGCACGATTCTCTTCAGAAAGACAACGTAACGCCTCTTTCATACATGTTTAATATAAAACTTCTGACAGCTACGCTACCTGAGGTGAGAGTTATACACAATACACATATAAAACAGCAGCGTTGGGTGTGACTGCATTTACCTCGCCACATATTTTAGATAAAGCCATGTGTAAGGTTGTTATTGCCTTGCTGTAACTCACAGGTGACGGCACATTTTCAGCTCCATGAACCCCTGAATAAAAAAACATTTTTGTTGAGCAGTCGCTTGTAGAAATAGAACAAAATAGCCTTCATGCATCCGGTTCAGTGGAAACTAATCTGTAGCATTAGAGTAGAAAATTCCAGATACAGTACATACAAGTAAATATAACGTTTCTCTTTTTGCCCCAGGAGGGGGATTTACAGTAATAGTATGGTAATTTTCAAGTAAGTTTTCCACACAGCGTCACTGATGTGTGTGTATCAACACGACAGCTGCTCGTGGTCCTCGTTGTCACTCCAGTTGTCAGATCCGTCTGTCCCGAAGTATCGGTCTCCGAAGTCCCCTGAAAGCACGAGAAACACACAGCAGTGCAGTCACTTACAGCTACTCTGTATAACTGGGTCACAAGTTGAAGAATTTAGTTAAAAACTGTGTTGTGACTACACATTAGCGATTTCCAAGGTTGGATGTTTTTCCTTTAGAAGATTTGAATGTGAGGGTTGTTGCTGACAACTTTTTCTAAAACATTACCTACCATTCTTCTTTTGTGATATATACATATATAAATAGATTTATTCAGCAATAAGTTATTTTTTGCTCTGCGTCAATACTAGCCTGGTAACAAAATGTGCTGTTTTGTGTGTTAATCAAAACATGATGTGAGCAGCTGTTAGTTAGGTATATCCTCCATACTTGTGATCAGCACTGACATTAAGTTCAAATTTAAAGTGAAACAAGAACAAAATTAGAATGTTATACGACATGAAATGAAAGATCTCAACTTAAAACATTTCCTTTAATCTTCTGCACAAACCGTGCACCCTTTTTTCTCGTGCATAAACCACAAACCATCCACCCCAAACTGTGCACACAGAAAAGGGTGGTACACTGTTACACATTACAGAAAATCCTACACCCACAGTCCAAAGTGCCCATTAACTTGTACATGTTATTTAGACTTTATCCATCAGAGATGATTAGACAAATTATTCGTGGAAAGTGGAGAGGCTCGCTAAGAACAGTAAGTCCATCTTTGAACAAAACGGGAGAGTGATTAGTAACATAAGCATTCTGATTTGACAGAGCTGTGATACAGAAGAAGCAGTATGTTACGACTTACCAATCCCAGGAACGACATGTAAAAAATCATCCAGGCTCTTGTCCACGGCGGTGGTGATGATTTTGACCTGGGGGAAGGCGTAGGCCACAGAGTGCACCCCGAGCTCTGCCATGAGCAGCGACACCAGCACGATCTTATCCTCCTGCACCTCGTGATCCTGCACAAGCAGACACACTGGCTGAATAGTAAGGAGAGAAATCATTTTACACCCCTTTCTTAAGGTGAAGTGACACTGCTGACTCAACCTCACCAGGAAAAAAAGGAGACTTTGAGTGCTAAGTTGATTCACACAGATGAAGATAATTAAAAAACAGGTGACCGTCCAAGAGGGGCGCTGTCCCTATTACTGTCAGACTGGAGAACAGGCGTGTTAATCTGCACCCACCAACAGGACCCGCACTGCCATCATGGCAGCAGCGCCAGTGGAGACGGTGCTGTCCATTAGGATGACATGATCTTCACTGATGTCTTTGGGCAGACGCAGGTAATGCAGCTGGAAAGGCCAGAGAGGAGGAGACGGGTTACCATGGTTACAAAAGCAGGAAGGGGCAATTCTAGTTACCAAGGAGACACACACCATGTGGAAGAATAAAACAAGGGGGAAAAAAAAAAATCAAAACAATGTTGTTGTTTTTTTCATGTGATTCCCAAGACACGACGCAGCATTATCTGAAGTCGAAGCTAGTTAGCAGAGAGATGTAAACATGCCTGGTCACAGTCATATATCTACCTCTGGTTCTCCTGAGTCGAGGTTAGTCTGGATCAGGATCTTGCCGATGCGGACATCCTTGCACACGGCCCTCAGCGCTGGCTCCATGGTCTCCCCGGCCCGCAGGATAGACACTCCGGTGATCTGCAGATAGATGGCATGTGGGTGTGCTGACAGAAACCTCCAGGCCACGCTGGAGTGTAACTTGCCAAGACCTTAAAAAGCAGAATCCCACTCACCCCTTTCCCCTTGTAAGTGCGGCCCTCATACTCCTGGCCTTGTGGAGTCTGAACTACGCACGGCTGTAGCAGGAAAGAAAGGCTTAGATCTACTTTTTCTGAGCATATCATTATGTTATTACAGTAATTTCACTTGCACTGAGGAATTTTAATGGAACGTCTGCTCACTTGAGATGGCAGAAAGGTTAGCGCGTGTTCTATGAGAAGCCGCATTAATCTCTTTGAGTAGAAGATGAACTCGTCTCGACTGGTTTCCTTATTCCTGTGTTGGAGAACAGGCAGTTAGATTGCTGTGAAAAGGGTTTGCTCGATGAATAGGAGAAAAATTTATGCCTGAGGCCAGATCGGTGGTGTCTACCTGATGATGGTGTGCAGGCCCCTGACCTGCGGCGTGCTCTCCAACACACTGAGCGTCTGAGGCAGCGGCTGCGTCTGCTGGGCAGAGGCCAGCACCGCCCTGGGACCGAAGAGGGGGGAAAGTTGTTCAGGTCTCAAAGTTTGGCCGGGCTACATGGCCTAGTTCTACAACATTATTCTTATACATTGTAGGAGAAAGGGGTTAGACCTTGATAAAAATAGCAGGTTGATTTCTAGCTCTGATATAGTCTTTAGCAGATACCACAATGTGTCAAGGTGAAATAGCAGAATGTACATGGCACTGACACAAAACCTCCAGTGATGGACTTGGAAAGAAAAGGGGAGAAAGTAAAGGTGACACACATATGAGCGTACCTGACGCTGAGCTCACGCTGCATAGGAGGAGGGCAAGAGAGAGAGACAACAAGATGATGGAGAAAATACAAATTCTGAGACAGATTTGGACTCAGTTATGCCAAAGTGGGAGTGACGAAAAGCTGAAAGTAGCTGAATGAGAAGCTCTGGTTTCCTTTTAATCTGTTTAATATATTTTATTCAACAGACACTTATAAAATCCCTCTGGCAGAAATGTAAGTGTTTGCTAAGGGAAAGGTGTGTAAAATCGGCTCTGCAGGGTACAGCTTTCTGCCACAAGGTGGCGCCATGCTCCAATGAACTATCAGTGTTGCCATCACTCACCTCCTCCAGCTGGCTGTGAACATGCTGGACTATCAGATCGATGGCCACCATGTTGCCTCCACCTCAGAGACAGAGACACCGCAGGAAAAGTAAACACTGCTGCCATATTCTTTAAGACATGGTGAACAAAATCTTTTCAGGATTCAGATTGAAACGCTGCTGTCTCACCTCTCGGCACAACAATATCGGCCAGTCTCATGGCTGGCTCAATGTACTGCTCGAAGGCCGGCTTCACAAACTTGTTGTACTGCTTAATGACCCCCTCGATGTCCCGTCCGCGCTCTGTGATGTCCCTGCGGAGTCGCCGGACCAGCCGGATGTCTGAGTCTGTGTCCACAAAGATCTTCATATCCAGCAGCTGCAGGCAAGAGGAACAAATACTCACGGCGAGTTCATTCTACAGAGAAGCTGCTGATCAAACACTACCTGGACGTGATAACTAACTTCTTTCTTGTCTTCCACATGTAACACTCAGAAAACCCCCCCACAATTTTTCAAAAACATTTTAAAAGCTGCCATAATTAAAGACTACCTTACCTGAAGAAGCTCTTTGTCTGCAAAAGACATAATACCTTCAAATATGATCACACTGGCACCGTACACATTTTTCTGTAAAAAAGAGGAGAGAAAGTAGAGAGTCTTCAAAGCAGGAAAGCACTGCAAAAGCTGTTTCATGGACAGTCAGTCATTTGCAAGCAGTTAAGCAGCGTGTGTGACTTTGGGAAGCAAATTTGAACATGTGTAAAGTAAAATAAGTAAAAAATAAAATGTCCCCTGCAAGTAAATATGTGGTCATAAACTGTTTGATTATAGCTGTCCTATATTCCACATATTAACAACTACTGTGTTTACTGCTGATTCACTTTTTCAATTTGTGATACAACTGGAAATAAGTTCTAAGAAAATGATTATTATATAGGCCATTGTTTTCCTTTCCAAAGCGGTACACCTTTAATCTTAAACAAATAGCCGATTACAACTGAGAAAAGCATTTTCTTTTAGAAGCAACTTGTTGTGGTAAAACATCACTCACCCAGTCTTTCTGTCTTCGATGCGTGGTGAAATCATACACAGGGATCTTCACACTCTTGCCCTGCTTCAGCTTTCGTAGTGTGGCGACCAGCAGCTCAAAGTCAAAAGCGCCAGGATGATCGAAGTTGTAGTCGTTACTCGCTGCCAGGGCCTGCTCCTCAGGAGAGAGCACCTGTAAAACACAGGAGGCCAAACTCAGATCTGCAGCTATAATGCAGCAATGTCCTTTGAAGCAACAATAAAAACACCAAGGTCAGTAATAATCACAACATGATCTAAATCCCCCCATTTTCCGCACAATTTAATAGGATTATTATATCGATCAATTTACTAATGATAACTGGGCTTTATCTTTCTGTCTATATAAATGCATTAGTTTATAGTTTGTCTTGAAGTGTATGTACATTCATTTGCAGATTATTTATCCCTCTTGCATGTGTGCTGCTCCCTGCATTTCTATAAAAAGCCAGAAGCAAGTTAGGCAGGGATTACCTTTTCAATCAAGAGGGACAATCCATGACCCGTGTGATTACTGCCGTTAACACCGAGGGATTCTGGGTAGGCCCATTCAGATCACAGCATTAAAGGTGGACATTAATACACTTAACAGTGCTCCTTTTTAATGCCAGAGCCTGTTAACAGTTGAAACTGTGGTAGGTGTAACAATTATAAACATACTGTTGAGATGTTATGATAAAACCCTAAATTAAATCCTAAATTATGCTTTTAATCCCCAGTATTAATTTAGACTGTCTTCCTACAGTTAATCCCCAGATAATGGATAATTGCTAAATAAAAATCTAGTTAAAATAGGAGAACACTTAGCAAAAATAACTGTAAAAAGCTTGTATATCTCGCCTTGTAGAAAGAATCCATAGACAACAGCACAACCCATGGCACATCCAGAGCTTCAATGATCTTATTGGCCACGGTGGTCTTCCCTGAGGCGCTGCCCCCACACAACCCTGCAGATCCAAACAGCATTTCAATGCTTCATTATGTGTGTTTTTCAGAGTGTGTCTAATTTTGTCTAGAGGTATGCACTTGTGATAGCAGTAAAGTGTTTATGGGTATAATAAGATAGCACAGGACAAAAGGACAGGTTGTGCAGCACGAAGCCGCAACAGCAACTTGACATGAAGGTAGTAAATATAGTCTGACAAAACAGACAAAAGGCCTCAGTGGAGCAATATCATCCATGACTCGCTGACATACCGATGACAAAGGCCTCCTTTGACTGGGCGCCATGCTCGTCATACCAGGGCGGTCGGCCCGCAGTATATATGGTGCGCGTGCCTGTGCGGAGCAGGGGAGGCTCTGTTTTACTCAAGGAGGTAGCGCTCTTCCTTCGAGGGGCCCCAAGGGGGGGCAGGAGCCGGTCCAACGAGTCCTCCCCGCTGCCGCTGCAAAACAGCAAACAGAGCAGGGGCAGGCTGCAGCATGAACACAGAGATGAGCTCAGAGCGCAGTGTGTTTCATCAGTCTATGGTTTAAACACAGCTTTGTCAGACCTTCCTGTCAATAGCAATTAACGTCCCTCATTCATAAAAATCAATAAGACGCAATTACAATGTGTTGATGGATATGCGTGCATTGAAAAACAGGGGAAACAATGTGTTTCACACTTTTCTGGCAGACAGAGTGAAGTCTGCATAACAAAAATAATAATAATGAAACCACATTTTATTTGCTGCACCTTTCAAAACAGTTACAAAGTGCTTTACAACAGCAAAATAAAGGGCAGAATACAATAAAATGACAATATAAAGAGAAAATAAAAGTAAAAGTAAACAAAAATAGAGTATATGAGAGTGAAATAAAAAAAATCATTAGACATACACAGCAAACAATTCATGAATTGAAAGAGCATTTAAAATAGTGCATTTTTAAAAGATTTAAAAAAGGACAAGGATGTAGTCGGTCTAGCTCTTGAATCACAAAAACAGACCCACGGGAGGATTTCAGGCTACACTTAGGCTCAAATGGGATTAAACATTCAGTGATATAGTCTTGGGCCAGTTAAAATCTTAAAACTGACAGTAAAACACACAGGTAGCCAGTGTAATGAAGCTAAAATTGGGGTTATATGTACTCTTTTATTAGAATTAGTGAGGAGTCTGGCACTGGATTTTATATTAATTGAAGTCAGGAAAGGCTGTGTTTGCTTAAATGCCTAAATGGCTAAATGAGATGTGAAGAATGCATTAATGACAGTTTCCAGGTTCTTGGGAAACAGGAAAGTCTTGTTCTTGGAGATTCTGTGTAACTGGATAAAACAAGACTGGATAATTATTTTAACATGCTGACTGAAATTAAGATCATTATCAAGCAGCAAGAGGTGATACTGGTGGAGAGTGAGCCAAACTGTGATGAGATGTGATCATGAGTGGTGTCTGGGCCCATGATAATGACTTTGGATTTGTCTGTATCCAGTTGGAAGAAATTATTAAAAGTGGAGAATGATTGACCGATTGTTACTGGTGGGGCCGAAAGAGAAATAAAGGTGTTTGTCATCAGCGTAAAAATAGGAACTAATATTGTGTCTGCAGACTGCACGTGTCTTAGTGGTAACATGTAAATAGAGAAAAGCAGGGGGCCAATGACTGACCCTTGAGGCACTCCAGAAAACAAAGATTCTGCAGAGGCAATCACCAATATCAACACTAAATGTCCTGTTTCGGAGACACAAGTAAAACCAGGGGTGTAGAAATAGTGCCAGAGAAGTCAACCCATTTTTTAAGATGCTCATTTAAAATTGAATGATCTCCGGTATCAAAGGCTGTGGTGAGATCTAACAGAATTAAAACAGATGAGCGTCCAGAGTCAGCTACTAAAAGCAGATCATTGAGCACTTTGAGGAGTGCTGTCTCAGTGTGCTATGTGCTAACAAGGAGCCCTGCAGTAAACAACAAAGCATCAAGACGCAGAGCAGTTTCAAGTATGCCAAAATCATAGAGCCAAAGATGAAACAGCTGTATACATCTTGGCTCAGTTTCACAAGTGCTTCGGCGCTGTGAGATGATCCTTGTCCTGAGTTTCTCTGTTGCACAGCAGGCTGTTCATCGGCTATGCTATGAGGTCAGACCAAACTCTGTTATGTCATCCTCTTTATCCTCTCTGTTTTTCCTGTTACTCTGTTTATTGTTAAGTAAGACAAACCTACAATTAATTCTCAAAATACAATTTCTGTAATCTTAGGTTTGTAATGAACGACAGATCATATTAAAACTACTGTGCGATACTTTTCCCAGCACATCATGGTTAAAATTAGGATCTCACGCCCTTGTTTACTATAAAGATGGACTGAAATGTAAGATTATCTTTTACATCATACTCTCTGGGGACGCATTTAGAGACTACTGTATTCCCGCTATTCGTAATTAGAAATCAAATCAGTTGGCCTGATAGTTTCTTTATCTGATGCAGAATTACACCACACACACACACACACACACACACACACACACACACACACACACACACGCACACAACACAAATGAGCGAGATGTTGAAAATGTTTTGCATATTCCACCGATGCAACTTCAATAGCATATTCACTAATGACACACCACAGGCAACCCTAAGAGACCAAACACAAGCTATAAACATGCAGGCTCACGCTCCCCAGCCAGTGCAGCCCCTCCAAAATCCCTGCAAACTAACCTAGATCCAGCTGAACTTCCTCTGACCTCACAACAACCCCTTATTCAGAGCCTCTGTGACTATTTATAGCCCCAAATGTTCACACAGCACTCATGATACATGCATTTCTATGGGCACATGTAAAGCTTCAGTATCTCTGCCACAAACCAGTACAAGCAATAAAATATTAGCAGAAACACCACAGGTATTGTAGTGACTTACCTGCGGTCAGGCCTCAGGGACCAACAGCCTGAAATTCTCGGTCCAGTGCAGTCAAGCAGAGTCATATCTGCCTCTGAAAATGACCTGCTGGCCTCCAGCTTGCCTATCACAAGTGGTAATACCCACACAACAGCAAGTAACTCTCACCACTATAACACTGAATGAGGCTGGCAAATGTGTGTCACTGACAGGTCAGCCCTGTTTACAGCTCTGCCTCTCAGGTTTGTCCAGACATCTTTACAAGAGCAGACTAATGGCAAAAGAGCATCTGAAATGATCATGTATCTGTACTTTCTGACACTCACAAGCTGCTCTTTCCCAGTCCTCTCTCTCCTTTCTTTCTGTCCACCGCTTTGTGTGTATGTCTGTGTAGGTGTGTGAGAGAGGGAGGCTAAGAGGATCACTGTTAACCCTGGTGGCAAAGAGCTGTTTGGCTGGTATTAATAGAGACACCTGTGAGCAAAGGGGACGCCAGGGACGTCTCCTGCTGACCTGCCTCCTAATTCACTGCTCACACAAACAGGGCAACACATAACCATGCATAACCAGAAGGAGCACCTAGATGCTGGGCAGTCAGATGATGGAAACTGTGTCCTATTTGCAAATGCATGAAAAGCCAATGCTTATTTTAATATAAGCTCGGTACTGATCCTCATTTGCATCCCTAAAACAGCACTAATACACATGTTGGAAGAGCGCCATTCAGATACCAGGGGAACTATAGGAATATTATGAAATATTATAGCGACAACAGAAAAGATAAATAAACACCACCAACGTGGTTGGGTCATAATAATCACCACTAAGTGCCACAGACTCACTACAAGCCACTAGAGGAATACTGTAGGAGTACCATACGGTTATTATAGGGATCTCGTGATGTCTCGTTAGGGCGCCTGTGACGCACGGCTCTGTCAGCGGCTCACCTACTTCTGGAAACCCTCGTGTTTCAGGAAATTGAATAAACCTACATCCACCATCCTGCATCCTGTGACTGCCGTACACTCAGTGCATCTGAACAGGCAGGGATTGTAGTTTAATTTGATCACATAAAAGCCGAAACACTGTCGGATGTCTGCGCTCTGGGTGAGCGGCGGCGGAGGAGGAGGAGGGGGAGGGGGAGGGGGTGGCCGTGGTTACGTTACAAGATCACCATGCCGTGACCGAATCGCTGAGGAAGAATAAGAATCACAGTGCGTTTCATTTCAGTGCAATAAAGGGCGCAAACGGAAAGCGAAAGTCTCATATTGTAATGTACCTGTCCGAGCGGGACGACATTTTTTTCCCGCACTCCGTTTCCATGGGGATCTTGCGACCTCGGAGTCGGTACCGGCTGCTCAAAGCCATGGATGGAATCCTCATCATCCCCGCTGAGGGATTATGGGTAACGTAGTTTATCACGTGTCCCTAACCATAGCTTTCTTTTCAATATCAGTAATAATAATAATCGTGATACTGCACACTGGTACATTGGTGGTAATAATAATAATAATAATAATAATAATAATATCCTGTTTTAATTCATAGTTATTTTTTTTTTTTTGCCCGACTTAAAAAAATGCATCTGTAATTGAAAGAAGCAGAGACCGAAAGAAACAGAGATACTTTATGATAGTACATAACAGATTAGATCAATAAATCGAACAAACAGATTATCATAATGCATTTCCATCACAGTTCATGGGCTATAAAGTCAGTCCATAAAGATTTGTTTGTTATGCTGGAATGAACAGCTGCCAGCTTCCGCTCTCCAATGTTTTTCCAGATATTAGTCATAGTAAAAATGTCTTTGACCCTGTAGGTCCCAAAGAAGTGATTCACATTTCAGTTTTTTTGCTCATCCAGATTCAAAGAAAATATCCAATGATTCCATGGCATCCACCGCTCCCACCAGGACATCAAGTGGCTATGATATGTTGCCAAATGAACCTATGAATGACAAAAGATTTAATTTTAATACTTTTTCATAACATTGAAAGGCATTAAGGGAGAATGAGAATGGAGTTAGTTACTTTCATACATAGAAAACATAAAATGCATTTACACACACATTAACCCTGCACACATGTACACAGCCCTGACCTCGGCTGAGCAGCTGCAGGTTGCGTCCCTCCTCCTGCACCTGAAGCTGCAGCACCTGTTGCAGCAGCTCCTGCCGAAGTGTCTCTTGCACCAAACCCATCCTCTCCAGCTTCTCCCCGTTCAGACGCAGCAGTGCACGACCTGGCAGGTGAAAGAAGAGGGAGAAAAGAGTTGTTCTAAATAACAAATATATGGAATAAAGCTGCTGCATAATAGTTTTGCCTCATGGCCTCATATACTTATATTCTGTGGGCAGAGTGACCTGTGATGGCGTGGTGTGAGAAAGCCTCTACGTAGGTTAGGTAGTTGTGTGGACAGTGTTTCTTCAACCATTTACAAACATCTTGCTGCGACCACAGCACCACAGGACGGATCAGGCTGGGCTGGGTCGGGCTTGTGTGGTATATCCCGTAGTTGTCACTTGAACGATACTGCAGCCGGACAGACAGATACACACGGAGACACATAAGACAAATACAGAAAAAGACTGAGCGAAAGAACGAGAGACCCCGGACATGAATTAAAACTGACATCAGCTTGTCCTCCTGTGTCCATATCGCCTGCCTGGCCCTGTATGTGACTGCTACTGCGTGGCTGAGCATCCCACATCCATTAAGTAATCTGATCAGACACCCAGGGGTGTTTCTGCAGGGAAGCAGCCTCCTCACAAACCATGATGAAAGCCGGGCCTGTGTGCGCACACACTGTAAGTGGCTTCTCTTTACGTGGTGCATAATCTCTGCCACCACTGCAGCTTGGCTAAACTTTTGCTACAGAAGTGCCAAGCACCTTATACTGGGCCTCATGCTGGACACAGATACTGTACAGACACACACACACACACACACACACACACACACACACACACACACACACACACACACAGTAATCATCAAGAAGTGACTTCTAGGAGAGCAAAAGCATGGTTTAAGTTCATTAAATGGAGATGAATGGAGGTGTGTGTGTGTGTGTGTGTGTGTGTGTGTGTGTGTGTGCCTTCCGTTAATGACAGCGGGGAGTGTGAATCATCCTCGGTAGTGATAGTTATTATGATAACCTATCGCTACAAAGTGAAGAGGGACGATCATGGCTGTATGTGTGTGCAGATCAAACACTCTGTGTAGATGTGAACTGGAGGATCAGCGAACACGCAGCAGCTCCCTACAACAGCAGCGGAACAGACCGGGGAGCATGTAGGCCAGTTTGATCATGAGATCCAATTTTTTAATCTTATGGATGTACAGGACGTACGACTGTGGAGGACTTATCAGATGAGGCCTTTGATCATTCATTCACTTTTAAAAATTCACTGAGCTCAGCGTTCGCTCTTTTCCAACTCACATAAGGGGCGTCAAAGAAAACTCCCTGTACGTTAAAGAGTCAGGGGTAAAAGTTCTGCTGGAGGTGCTGATGGGTCCTCCAAATAAGAAAGATAAGTTATTCTTGAAATAGATTTGTCCTTATATTTTTCCATTAGTGTATAATATAGCATCATGCCATTATGCATTTTAATAGGAATGAGAATCACTAGATACCCCATGATTTTATATTATCTCATTATTTAAGTCATGATATGATATTATTGCGATTTGAAACATTTTGCAATATGCTGAGTATTGTGATAACATGTATTGCAATATACTGAAATGTATTACTTTTTTTCAACTATAAATTATGTCCCCAAGGGAAAACTTTGTCAGCCTCTGTTTCATCTAATAAGATAAAGTTTTCATTCAGTGATTTTTATTGCAGTGAACTGGGATTGTCAAGCAGACAGACTGACCACCTCTGCCATAAAAACCTGTCATATATGTTGCATTGATTCTTGGCAATACAATATCGATACTAGCGTCTGTGTATCGATACAATATTGTGATACTATGTTGAATCATTTTTTTCCCCCACCCCTACATTTTAAAATGATAATTTAGCTTTTAAAGTAGAATGGAGGTTCTTTTTATAGTTTTGATATTGTTTAAATTTAAATAATAGTATTTTTCATTCACACAGTAAACCATTTAACAGCACCATTTAGTGAATGGTGCTGGCTGTTTTCCTACATGGTTTATTCCGTTAGTATGTTGATTTTTTGACATCCTAATTGGGCTTCTATATGGATGCTCAGTCAAGATCACACTATACGGCACTGGTGCTGTCCAGCCTTTGTGCTGCAAAAGTCATGAGCCACTTTTAAATGCAATGCCTTCCAACACTGTTTGTAACATGGGGAATATTTTCCTCAAAGTAAAGGCAAGGGTTTTTCAAAATGCAGTAACTTCCATGTGTTGCTTTCCAAGAGATAATCTGATGTGTTTGATGATTTGCTTCCACATGCTCACCTTTGCTACTAAGATCACAAGTGGGAAAGAAAATAATCTCCCAATGCATTTTCATAACAATAAGCAACAGAATATATTGTTGTGGTTTCCTCATTATACAAAGCACAGAAATGGTGGTGGGCAGATGATACAGAGACACACAGTAGTGATTGTTTATTCTCTTTGTGGCTTCTCTCAAGATCACATACCACACTTCCAAGCAGCTACAGTAGTGAGGAAACTGTGGAGGCATGATGGTGGTTACGAGCAGAACGTGCAGAAAAAAACATGGCTTAATTGGTCTCAGTTAAAATTAACCTGACAGAAACAGGAAATGCTATGGGAATTGTGGTGGAAAAAGTGTAAATACTGTACTCATGGTGCACTGCAGCATGGGCATAGCTTCCAAATATAAATCACTGATCAAGTTTATTTTTCCTGAAGACGGCGTAGACAAAAATACACTAACCACTGCAATATATGCATCCAAGAGCAGTGAAGCAAACAAAACAATGCATGCTACACAACACTGTTATCAGCCCAAGCCAGTTCTATGTTGGCAGCTTAAACTTTAGCTCACAACCCCCTTTAAAAGAGCCTTTCATGGGCTAGAGACAAAGGCACGGGAGCTGTGACGAGCCACCAAGGGCTTTAAAAGAAGCTCGTTCACAGCGCAAATGGATTGTCTCAGTTGATAGCATGGACTGTGTGAGCAGGCGTTTCACTATATCAGATAATAGAGGGAGAAGCATCGACAACAAAATGTAATTTATACTGGAACAGAACGTCTGCTGGTTTTTAAATGTGGCCACGTTTCACATAAAGAGATCTATGAAGCAGCTTTGCATAGTCCTGTATAACCTTGCTGGAGCAATCACAGTCCACATAGCATCCACCACAGGGTATCAAACTAAATACAGTTTCTTTCAGTTCTCAGTCTACAGACTTAGTGCTGCTGCAGGATACACAGTGTTGGAGGACCTGCGCTATTTAAAGCCATGCTAAAAGGCTGTTAGAGCCCACCAGCCCGCTGGGGAGAGAGCATCTTCCATTCTCTGCTAACAAAGTGCCCATTTGCAACAATAGATGGTGACCGGCCTGCATTTGTCAGAATATTAAATTTCTTCCAGACGCGCGCACACACACACACACACTTAGGTTCTGTGCAGAAATCTGAGAGCAGAGTTACGGCACTCCAGTCAAAAGCCTCTATGTGTGCTTTAAGGATGATATGACAACAGAGTTTTCATGTTTTTACAATTGGGCATATGATAAATTACCGTAACCTTGTTTTGTTTTGTCAGTGTCTGCAGTACATGTAAGACTACAGAGGTATTGATCAATGATAGTTGCTGCAAAGGGACCATGAATAATAAAAAAAAAAAATGTTAGAAATTGGGTCATGTGTTACTCAAGCAGACCAGACAAAGACATGCAGCAAATTACTTGTGTTTTTATTGTTTTTTTTTTTTTTTTTTTTTTTTTTTTTGGTTTAGTAAGTGGCTTAAATGATTTCTCACCACATCACTGTTATCACAATGATGATTATCACTTAAAAGGTACAGTATGTGTCAGAGGTGTGGACTCGAGTCACATGACTTGGACTCGAGTCAGACTCGAGTCATAAATTTGATGACTTTAGACTCGACTTGACAAAATGTAAAGAGACTTGCAACTCGACTTGGACTTTAACATCAAGGACTTGTGACTTCACTTGGACTTCAGCCTTTTGACTTGGAAAGACTCCCTACTTTCCCCAAAACACAAAGATTAAAAAGTATGTTATTAAGGAACGCTCTATCTCCCTCTGTGTATATGTGTGCGTCTGTGTGTTTGTGTCCGTGTGTGCTGTCGGCACAACATCCAATCAAATTAGTTCCACGTTGTTTGATCCGACAGTATCCATCCAATCAAATTGCAGGACAACCAATGAAGAAGAAGTGTCAAACTTGCCGTTACTTACTACTAGACCCCTCCATCCATAAATTTTGAATAATATAGTAATATTCAATGAAAGTGCAATGCAAGCGGTGCTAATTATAAATGTAAAATAGTGGGTTTTTAAGTGTTTAAAAGTTATGACCTCCCCCATGCCTCACAGTGGTTTGGTCCGCATCCTGCTGCCGGCAAAGCGGCAGCTCGGTAACTTTCAGTCCGTCAGCCTGAGAGGCAGCAGCCTGATGAGAACTAGCAAGAAAACCTCCTCAAGTGAAAGCCAGTGAGTCATTTATCACACCACCTGTTCACCAAGCACAAGGCTGGAATATGAAAAGCGATATTTTTCCCCTGCTTGGTCCAAAACCTGCCTCTTTCAGCTCACTGTTTAAGCTAACAGCTAATGATTGTTTACAAGCTGAAGCGAGTGCAGGACAGTGAGGGAGAGAGAGGACAGACCACAGGAGGAGCAAATACTGAGCTTTTTATTCTTTCAAAAAGTCTGTCAGGATAGTAATGTCAGAAATAGTTCATATTTTACTGATATTTTGAGTTTGTCTCAAGATAGATATCTATTTTTTTGCATTTTAAACTGCATTATTTTGTCGCATAGTTTCATTTCATTTTCTTATTTGATCTAAAAGGGACAGTGTACAGCTCAAACATATACTGTATGTCACTATTTGATGCCATATCTTGCTTTGTTTTTTGTTGACACTACAATAAATTTTTTCGAAGAATAGTTTGATGTAGTTGGATTATTCAAGGTATTTCCTGTAGTTTTAGAGCTTATTTTGAGTTTCTAGTTCTTGTAAAGCTACTTTGATGGACTGTAGTGGAAATAGAACAGTGAGTAAAGAAATTAGGATTGTTGTTTTTAATAGCATTATTTAACCCCCCCCGTAGCCACATATGAGTGAGGGGGTACTCGTGGTCTGACAAAAACGGCTCAGGGGGTACACAAGACAAAAAAGGTTGGGAAACACTGGTACAGAAGACCAGGGGTTCAATTCCCCATCCTGACTAACTGACATTACTACTTTAAATTATAATGTATTACTTTTTCAAAGTAACGTGGCCAACAGACAATGATAGATGAAATTTGACAGCAATGTCCACACTGCAACAGCAACGCAAAAATATGTGCATTAATAAGAGGATTTAAGAAAAGAAAAAAATAATCATAAAAATTACTTTCCCCAGTAATTGAATTACTCTTCTGCAGCAGTAATTGTAGTAATCAATAGTAATCAAAATTACTTTTTTACAGAAGTAACTGATAGCAACTGCACCGGCACCGCACGAGCTAAAAGGCAAAGAAACTTTCCAGGCTACAGCAGTGCACTGACATAGATTGTGAAACAAAGCGAAGAAGTGCCACTTCGCTCTATTTTCGCTGGCTAAAAGCAGCACACTGGCTTAGCTTGTCTATTCAGAGAAGAGGTATCACTTCGGCTTATTTTTCAATCTATGTTATCAAATGCATACTACTGCTGATTCACTGGTAGCTGAATTGTTAGGTCTGTTTGATAAGTAATTTACATTACTTACATTACTTAATTTACATTACCAGATGGTGATTCTGCTTTACAATTTGATTTTATGACTGCAGGATCAAAAAGGTTTTCCCAGGTAGTGTGTTTTGTTAAATTAGAAGACAGTAACAAAATAAGAATGGAGCATAAAAAACAAAAAAACAACACGTTTTTATAAATAAATACAGATTTTAAAAGCATACATGATATGTTTATTACTCTGTTGTTAAAAGGACTCGAAAGGACTTGAAACTCAAACTGTAGGACTTGGGACTTGACTTGAGACTTGTCAGTCTTGACTTGGGACTTGACTCGGGACTTGCCTGTCTTGACTTGGGACTTGACTCGGGACTTGAGGGCAAAGACTTGAGACTTACTTGTGACTTGCAAAACAATGACTTGGTCCCACCTCTGGTATGTGTAACCAGCTTGCTGTGGTTAAATGTATCCAGCTAAGGGCTCAAAAGGAACAGTTGTAGTTGCTGATTCAACCGTCTCAACAATGTTATTAGTTTTTGCCTACTGTCCAGCATTACCTTCCTTAATTAAGAGGAATCATGTGTAATAAGGTTTTGTAAGGTAACTGTGTTTTATCCAGGGGGGTAATGAAACCCTGAAAATACCCCACAGCATCAGTTTGTGCAGAGCTGGACATGTATTTGGTGTGGTGTGGCAGTACCTGCAGGGCCTCTGTGCCTGGCTGCTGCAGCAGCTTCACTGTTCTGCCTCCTGCTGTTTTCTGTCCACGCCCATCGTGCCAGGTTAGGTTCCCACCTGTCCGCCGACTCAGCTGGTGCCTGAAGTCCTCAGGCAGAGCCCTGTACTCCACAGCTGGCCTGCAGAAACTGAAGCTGGATGCAGCTGCAGAGATAATGAAAGTGGGAGGCATTTTATTTTGACAGATCTGATTATAACCACTGGCAATGCAGGACATGTTCTGATGAACTCCCTCATTCAACAGCAACTTGAAACTAAAAGCCAGTGCTGTATGTATGTAAGGGATTACCAGTGATTTGTAAGTCAACCTGGACAGCCTGTTGTTCAGTGATGATCTAATTATGAGGTGTTTTCCACTGGCAGGGCTCTAAACTGAGCTTCATGAGGCGACGTTCAAAGGTATTTCAATTTGGACAAGCTGTTAATTCCGTGAAGTTGACTTCCTACGACTATTTGGTGTAAAGCTTGTGGGTGAACGTCACAGCTGAGAGACAAGCCGCTTTTTCATCATTATGAGGGAGCCTGGAGGCACACATCCAAACCCACTCAACAGCAGGTGGCTTCCTAACATGCAGTAATGAAAGAAAGTGTGCAACTACAGTAAACACACCGTTACTGGTACAGAACCTGGCAGAGAGCCACAGGTCATTACTGATTCATGTGCCAGATTGAAAGGATTTTCTTACCATGTTTGAAGCAGTGTGCACAGCTGTGTGTGTGTGTGTGTGTGTGTGTGTGTGTGTGTGTGAGTTTGCGATGTTTATTTGAATATCTTAAATTAACTCCGAGTGCTTGATTGAAATGAGGACAGAATGAGATGCTTTTAAGATGGATGAGCATTTGAGGAGATAAAAACATGTCTTTAGACTCTCTACCTTGCTGTCATTCAACATTTCCTGTTGCAGACTCCCTGCTGAGACATTAAAGCTATCCTGCAAACCAGCAGCATGGATCACAGCTTTTTTTAAATTTTTATTTATTTATTTTTTTATTACAGATAAAAACTCTTTGGACAAAAAAATCTCTCCATGTTGTAAACATCACCAGAGTTTCAGCTTTTTTTTTTTTTTTAATTTAGGTGTAACTTAAGGACAAGCACACTGCAATGCTGTGTATCTGTATGTATGAAATCTCTCTTACACTGTAATTACTCCTCCAGGCTGCTGCTGTAAACAAGAATGTGCTCTTTTCCAGATTAAAGTAAAACCATTTGTCAGACTAGCGTTTTTTCCTCTTTTGGCCTGTGTAAACTCTGACACAGGGAAAAGTCGTCACTAACCACCACACAGAATAACCTGAAGCGCTGGAGATGAAAATGAGCAAAAGGTGAACAACACTCTTAATAAACACACTGCTGGCTGTCCAACTTGGCCAAGATATTGTTTATTTCATGGATGTATCTGTATCCTGTAGCATAAAGTCGGCTTTCGGGGGAGAAATTGATTAGGAATTGCTTTGAATCGATGCAGGAAACGTCAATAATCACAACAGTCCGGCAATGGTCAGTGGTGATACTTGTCCCCTCAAGGGCGCTGTCCGTTTCAGCACCAGGCCACTGTCCATCAACTGTATTGCACTGTAGCCTATGCCTGTTCCCTAAAATCTTCTATAATGTTCCTATAGGCGTCTGTGGTGTGTCTATGCTACTTAATATTGAGTTTAAAATTGTATATTATCGTTTAACCAAGCAGTGTTTTGTTGATCCTCATGGGTATTATCATTGGATTTTCTGCGCTGTAATTAGTAGCCTGTATTGTAGAGTTATGATGAAATATTTAGGCAAACTTAACAGACGCGACCACTCACAAACCTGGCAAACTGGTCTTGCAAATAAAACGACAGTCACTCATGCATGTCACAAGAAAAAAAAAGGATTTGTTTCAAAGAGAACTTAGTTTGATATATGATACTGTATACAGAGCATGCAATTTGACCCTCAATAGTCTGCCTACCGTCCACCGCCATGGCGCACAGCGTGTCCCGGTCCCGTGTCCTGGTCTAGAGGAAGTTTGCCATCCTCTCCGCTGACGGACGGGCTGCGAGTCCTCCGCTAACCACTTCTGTCTGCGCTGCGCTCCGGTCTGTTTACCGACAAACTTTGTGAGGCTCTGCCACAGCTGCTCCGTGGTATCTAGCGCCGGGAACAACGCTCCATGTCCTCTGTGGTGCTGATCAGCCTTCAGCCAGCCTCACCTCACCGCTGGCTTGTTGTGCCGCCGGTGTCGACAGGGTGAAGTTGCGTAAAGGCAGGCAGGAATGTCCTCAAGCTGCTGGCTGACTGGTTCTGCTGGTGCGGAGCTCTGTGTGTGTGTGTATGTGTGTGTGTGTGTGTGTGTATATATAAAGTGTGTGTGTGGTTTATCTGTGTCGTGAGAATCAGATGCGTGGCTTTTTCTCAAGAGCCTCCAAGAGCGCAGTGAGCTCAAAGTGCAGCCCCGGGCCCTGTAATTAACGCAGCCAGTGGAGACTTTGAAAACAGCCGGATGAAAAGCCTTCTCACCACTGCAACATTCACCATAAGGAATTCCCCTTTGCTTCTCCTAAAGAATGGGAGCTCTGTGCGTGCCGATGGGCAGTAGGCCATCTCTGTGATGGACCTCTTTGTGGAGTCTGGCCGGAGGAGCAGCAGGACATCACAGCAGATTTCACAGAGCGCCAGTCTTACCCCCTGCAACACACGGGCTGAGCTTGATATTGCTCAGCTGTAAGCACATTTTGTACTGCAATTTGGGAGAGCTGAGGGTAAAAAAAAAAAAAAGTTGGGTGGACTATGACCTCCAGTCAGAGATCATCATAACGCACACGACCACCAATATTATCAAAAATCACACACCATGAAAAGCATTTATTTATGGCCCACCCCCTCATCTTCCCCCATTCTATTTAACTAACATCACTATGATACAGCTTTATTTGAGGTATATAATAGACTACAATAGAACAGAATCTTATAGTCTACCAAGGTGGAAATTGTCTTTGGCTCCTCTGGCAGTACATAAAAAAATCATTCATATAATATCAATTCATGCTATAAGATATTTTAAAAAGCCTGAAAAATGTTCAGCTGACTTTATAGGTGGACTTAAGCCCTGCCTACCAGCCTTAGCTGCCTACAATAACAGCAGTGAGACGGTTTGGTCTGAAGGGTGTGGCCATGTCCCTTTAGGGTTTTGTAAACTCAGAGCTGACCAGAATGGATGTGAGGAAGAGCTGAGGTTTTCCTACTGCATCATGTGACTAATGTTTATGTGGAATGGCTGCACACTACATGAGAGTGTCTGTCACATCTTGTGCCACATCCTGCTACAGTCAGCGCCTGAATGATCTTTTCATTCACCACTGGTGGTTACTGCCTCAGCTGGCTCCGTAGCCCGAGTTTTCAAAACACTGGTCACAGAAAACCGCGTGGGATCACAAACACAGCCGCCGAATTCAAGTTTAATTGCCAGGAAGTGGGCAGGAGTATAATTTCTGCTGTTGTTTCTGAAAAAAAAGAAGAGGGAAAAAAAGAAACTGTGATTTGAGCATCGGGGCTTGTCTTCAACTTTAAGCATGGGCACATTTGGCCTGGTTAGAGCACTAAAAGATGAAAGGGACCCCTTGAATTAATAGTTCCACAGGAGAGAACATCAAAGAGCCTCATATATTAATAGTATACATTGGAGGTTTACGCTGAGCAGCAGCCTTTTGTTTTAATGTTTAACCAAGGAAGCCTTTTCCTCCCTCTCTCTCTCTCTCTCTCTCTCTCTCTCTCTCTCTCTCTCTCTCTCTCTCTCTCTCTCCTCTCTCTCTCCCTCTCTCTCCTTTTGGTCATTTCAGAATCATCCAGGGTTTGGTCAAGTGTCTGTCCATTCTATCAAGGTCTTTTTAGGCCAAAATATTAACTACTACATCACTTGGGCCAAGAGGGGGAGCTGATATTATTTACAAACTCCTTATTTAGTAACAACCACTCTATTCAATGTTTGCTGCTGATGATTTATTCATGAAAAGAGTGAAAGCATCTGGCTAGAAAAAGGAGAAGCTGTGGTGGCTCTGTGGTGAACGTGTTGAGTGTTTTTTTTCCCTTCAATAGCCAATCCAGCCGTGAACACAAGGTGGCAGTCTCACTCCATGAATGGTGTGGGATAGTATGTAGGCATATTTATCTCAAAGACAGTAGAGTGAAGGGTCATCAATACATTTTAGGAGTGAATCAAGTGTTTGAGTTCAAGGAAAAAAGAGTAATGTCATGCAGAAGTTAATGATGTGCCCTCTTGAATGTCCAGGACTAAGTGAGATTGAGTGTGCATTTGTGCATGTGTGCGTGTGTGCGTGTGTGTGTGTGTGTCAACTCTGCCACCACAAACACACTCAATCTCTTGACCAAGTGTGAAGTGTGCCTGTGACCTCCGCCTCCACATGTGGCCAGCAAATTAAGTTTGCTCATGCTCAAATTTGTCTTAGTAAATGTCTGTTGTCTCAAGATGTCTTGCCTCACAACAAATTCATTTTCACACATGCTAAAAAAAAAAAAAAAAAGCACATTCACTCACTTAAACCTGTCCTACGTAATTGAACTGTATCAGAGACAATCCTAAAAATCACATATAGGTGCATTTCATAGACTTAGATAAATTGGTGGCCTTCGGGAAAAGGAAAAGGAAACGAGGTTCAGGTTTGTGAAGTGCAGGAACCAATTACCCGTGTTTGTTCTTTCACATGGATGTGAACATACAACAGCGGATATTGGCTACTTTAAAATAAACTCACACTGCTGCAAATTATGCAGGAGTTAACTGTCTCTAATCCTCCACATTTTCCCATTGAACACTTAACCAAAACAGATTTTTAAAATGAGATAAACAATGCCTGTTTCAAATTACATGTTCACATATAATGCTGTGGTGCATTTTTTTCAGTAAGGCAATCTTTTAATTCCATAAATGTTAAAATGGGTGACTAAATACTTCAAAATAATTCCCATCAGCTTTAGCAGGCTTGTGGTATTGCATGGTTGTAGCCAGGGGCATAAATATGGCCTGAAAGGCTGAGGGGCACAAATCTGGGGATGGTCCACCTTAGAAAGGATTTAACCATTTAAAACAAATTTCTTGAATTTTTACACAACTTGACATACTTCAGGGTATATCAACTAGCCAGTAAAACTATGGTATACTTATATGTGTTGATGTGGATATATTTCAATATTTCACATGGTTACATTTTTAAACTCGGCTGCTTGGCTCAGTGAACATGACATTATAATCTAATGTGTCTCATCATAAGACTTAGCCTTATACTAGTAGCCTTCAAACAGCTATCTGACTAACTCATCCTGGGAATGACATCAATCATGTTACATGTCACTTTATTCAGGATTCATTTTTACTTTTTTCATGGTCAAAGTGCCACAGATGGACATCATTCACAAGAAATCATTTTTCAGTGTGATTCTCCCTGTGTTACAACTGTGCTGGACCGACGACCTGTCCACAGTGTTTCCTTGCCTTCTGGACAGTACATGCTGGGATCGGTTGCAGTACCCACAATAGAAATAAGCAGGAAAATGGAAAATGGATGGCCAGATAGATGGATCTGCAAATACTATCTGCACCAGGTCTGTCAATGAAGCACCAGCCTTGTTGTCCTCCTAAAACACACCGACTTTGGTGAAAACATAAAACCTACTTAAAAGGATTTACAAGCAGGCTCAGAATTTGGAGCACTGGTGTTAAAAACAAACAGACATGGAGAAAGGGGCAATGTGATAATCAAAAATGTAATCATACTTATGCTGCATAGAGTTTCATTTAAGTGCATATGGTGACTTGCACATACAGATGCAAATGGAGAGCCACAGATGTTTACATAGTGTTAACCCACCCAATTTGTTTCCATTTACTGGATTCTCTGCTTTTTCCATGGGCAGGGAGGCGAATTAGGCCTCACCCTGTTCATAACGTGGCTATGATGAGGGGTGCAGGAACAGCTTACGTGTGATGTCAGCGTCACGATGGGCAGGTGAGTGGAAGCTGAAACAGCTGTAACACTGTGATGCCATTCAGGGAAACTCTGGATGGAGCCGCCACCCGCCGGCAGAATAAAGCTGCACTTGTTTCACAGGAGCAGAGAGCCCGAGCCTCAATCCTGTGTGTTCTGCAAAATGTTTCACAAGATACAATGAGAGCTTGTTTACAAATCGAGGGGTTTAAGAAGCCAGAGTAGTGTGTAATACATGCACGCACACGCACGCACGCACGCACGCACGCACACACACACACACACACACGTATATACACACACAGATCTGCTGTTCAGTATTTTCAGGAACCAGGGTGTTCCCAGGTGAAAGAGGTGGGTCCTGGTACAAACAGGATACAGGAAATGGCCTTTTAACAAGAGCCAATCAAAAGATCCCTCTGAAATAATGGACACAATGTTACTTCTGTTCCAGCAGATTCCAGGGTCGCTTAGAATTGGTAATAAATAATTTGTGGGATTTCTAGGTTTAACAGGGGTCCTGCGTAATGCTGAAAATACCAAAACATTTTCAGACCCTCAAAACCACAAAACCACAAGAAAAGCTTTTGTGGTTAGAATGGCCATAGATGTTAAATAGAAACTGCTTTACTTTGTTTGCTGTGTCCTATAGGCCACTTTCTTTGGGATGGCTGTCTGCTCTGCCTTGTGATCAGCTTTGAGAACTGCTTTAATTTTGAGGTTCATTTTTACCATGCCAGGGAAAATCATATTCTCTCTGATGCTATCTTGTAATTCACCAAGGTTACAGAGTAAAGGAACAGACTGGAAGAAGTGAAATGTTTTCAGCAAGTCTTGATTTGAAGGTTTTGCTTTCATTCACAAGAGAGTTCAATTTATCCTCAATCCAATTTATGTCACTTCTAAAATGTGAAAGCTTGGCTCGGGTGGAAATCTGATAACTCAATCACATTGAATACATATATTTCAAATGAACAATACGATGCATTGACAGAGTCATCTTTTCAAATAGCTTTTAAGTGAAAAGCAGCTTGGCTAACTTTATTAGATTCTGTCAGGCTAGCTATGCTCACTGGTAAGCTACTTCTTTACAAAGACTTGTGTTGTGAGTGGGTGTGTTGGTTGTGGGTCAAAGCACTCAGAGGCCTGGGTGTGCGGATTTCAACACAGGGTATTTGTTTTTATTTGTCCCCATTCCTGGAGGTTTGCTGTTAGGTTTGGAGGGAGCCTGTGTCGGTGTGCGTGAAGTGAAAGACCCCAAGATGTGTAACAGGTTTGGCACCAGGGAAGGAAAGACCATCAAACATCACAAAACAGAATCTCTGAAACCACAGGAACATTATTCCTCATGTTCATTCAAACATGAGAAAGTTGTTGCATTTAACCTTAAGATTAGTGTTGATCAATAATTCTGATCCACCTTTGCTCAAAATGCATGTCTTCTGACCCTGAGAGTGATGTATCTGCAGGGTCATAAAAGTTTCACAATCATATCAAATCAAGCTATAGAACAAAATTCTTCATATTTGTGACCTATAGAATAAATAATTACTAGCGTATACTAAACAGAAAACCTATTTTTCACTTCCTCCACTACACTACTGCGCTGATAAAAATAGACTGCTTATTTTGGGAAAAGGCACAGTGTTGTGCACTCTGCGGCTCTGGAGGTAGTTGGCTGCTTCCTTTCAGTTTTGCAATGATGTCACCATGGGGAAAGTTGCTCAGACTTAAACCTCAGCGCTAACTGGTGGAGGTAGCTGTCAAAGAGATGTATTATATAGCAAGTGATTGCTATAGAATCGAATATTAAAGAAATGCTACAGAAATACAGAAACCAAATACAAAGATAAGGGCTGTCCCCCTGGTGTCACACTGGTGTTAATTTGAGGAGGTCAAGTGGGAGGAGATATGCAGATAGTGCCAGTGGAAACCTATTAGTGGCGACAGTAGTACCCCAAACTCACAGTGGACTGTTGTCACTCCGACAGGGGCCACCACACCCACAGTCAGCATCAGGGTCAACACTGACAGGGCAGCACTCTGCTTTTACTGCGCTTCACAGCCCAAAGCTTGTGCTGCATGGATCGGACTCCTTTTTTTGCTGTCACATTTTAAATTCTATACCCATTTTTGTCTGAGTGTGTGTGTTTTGTGATATCAGGTTTTGTCAAAGACCTGGCATTTCAGCTATTTTCACATCAAGTGGATGGATTAGAATATTTAGGGTATTTTATTTTCAAGCGCAACCTGCCCTTGATGGAGGCATCCTTTTTTCTTCTGTGAGATCACTTTAATCTCTACTTGAAGACTTCTTTTCTATAAGCTTTGGACTTTTAGCGACTGGACACACCACGATGCATTCTGTGAAGGCATTGAGTCTTTTTATTGCCATGACACTTTTTTCATCACTGGTGGAAACCAAGTTCCACAGGCCGTTCCACTACAACCCCTATAAGGCTGGGCCAAGTCAACACCATGATCCAGGAAAACCCACCAGCAGACACAAGTAAGCGTTATAGTCATCAGTGACACTCAGACCTTGCCAGTTTCATGCTGATTATTCTCTCTGTCTCTCTCTCTCTTTCTGTCTTTCGATCTCTTTTTGTCTTTCTTTTTTTGCCCTAACTCTCTCAACAACAGCTTTACAGATATTAAGTCACATCCTTCTTTTGGCTGAGTTTTGTGTTTTAAAATTAGGCTGAAATCAGCTCTATAGTCACACCTCTCTTCTCTCTCCCTCTTCTCTTCTCCTAAGGAACCACTGTGCCTATGTTGTTGAAAAGACGGTGTCCTTCACTGTGCAGGATGGGGCAGCCCCTTATGTGAAAGCTGAGTACAACAAGTGTTCCTGGGGGCAAAAATGTCCAACTCTCCAGTGAGTGAACCACATCTCCTTATATCAAATTGACAAATAGACTTGGAAGCCTGCCTTGTCATAAAAGAAAATGGTTATTGCTATCACTTCTGGTATAAAATATGTTACTGTCAACAAAAAATGAGTCTCATTTGCTGACTGATGGTTTGGTGCCCCCCTCAGATACCGCCTGCTGTACAAACCAATCTACAAAGTGGCACATAAAACTGTCACAGAGCTGGAGTGGCGTTGTTGCCCAGGGTATTCTGGCTATGGCTGTATGGAGGGACATTCAGCTTATCACCCCCCCATGAAATTCATGCCACCATTCAAGGGGCCGCCATTCAAAGGTCCACAGTTTAAGGGCCCACAGCACAAGGGTCCAATGTTCAAAGCTCCTCTGTTCAAGGGTCCACCAGTGAAAGCAAACCCATGGAGTCAACCCAAAGGACCTCCACCCAGCAGTATTAACTCTTACCCCATGCGTCACTTTGGGCCTCCAATGTCCTCCTCCTACCCAGACACCTCCTTTGAGCCTTTTCCCTCCGAGCCACAACCAGTGCAGGAGCATGAGGAGCTGCATCACTCAGAGCAAGAGCAAGAGCAAGAGCATGGGCATGACCCTCAGCACAGTCATGAGCCTGAGGAACATGTCCCAGTGGAAACAGCTCCCCCTCCTGGTGGTGAAGAGTATGAAGGTGAACTCATATACTTCTCTTCATAAAAAAAAAGCAACACAAATATGTAACATTTTCATTATTCTGTGCAATTTCACTGTTTCTCTTATCAAAACAATTGATTTTTATTTAATTTTATTTAAATGTTGATAATCAGAGCTCTCATGTTAAAGCAACACTACTCCTTTAATTCTGTTTTCAGTTATTTTTGTTTTCGAATTGAATGTTGACATGGCCTGTCACACATATGAGACATGATGCTAGAGCCCATAACAGGCATTAAAATTAGGCTCAGGGGATATGTATACATATGTTTAATAAGGTTGTGTTTGTAACCAGTTGTATGACCAGGCATTAATTTATTTCTTTGTAATGACGATGTGACTATTTAAAAGGGGTTTAATTTTGCTTTTAATGTTACAGATCAAACTAATTCATTTCAAACAGGGTTCAAAGTCTAATTACCTTCAGGCTAATGAGGACAAAGTGTACTCTTTGTCTATGTCAGTGTAAACAGCTGCTCCTTCTCTCTTTAGGCCCAGCTCTAGACAGCGAGACAGAGGAGAGACTGGATCGAATGGAGGAGGACGTCCATCGTCTGAACCAGGGCCTGGAGACTTTGAGAGGCACCATGAACGGACTGGAGGACAGCTTACGAGCCTCGCTAAGAGAGGATGCCAACAGGATGCTCTCTGCTCTGCTTTCTGCTACCCCTGGTCCTGTTCCTGCTCCAGCGCTGGCTACCAGTCACTCCGAGGTAGGCTTTGGAGACATTCCTGCTGGAGACCCCGAGTCAGAGGGTTTGGATGGCAGGCATGTGTTTTCAGGCCTGGGGGAACTGAGTGGGAGGCTGGAGGAGCTCAGGGCAGAACTACAAGCCAAGACTGCAGAGCTGCAGGAGCTCAGATCAACAGTGATGGGTCATGATGGAGTATTGAAGAAGCTGTCACATGGGGCAAAATTGGGATCTGGCGCCAATGGGACTCAGGAGGGAGACACTCAGAAGGCTATGGAGAAGCTGGTGGATGCCAAGCTTAGTGGAGCAAGGACAGAGATCCTGGGTGGGTTTGAGAAGCATGTGGAGAACTCAGAGGGCCGATGCGAGGAGAAAGCTGGGGAGGTGCATCGTCAGTGTCAGAGGGAGCAAGCTGAGAGGCAAGAGCAGCTGGAGGAGGCCCTGGATGGCAGCACCATGATCCTGAGGACAGAGCTGAGAAACCTCCAGGCACAGATCCATGATCTGAAGGCCACAAACGGCTGCTGTGGTAGAATGAATGGTCTGGCTGAGAGGGTGCAGCTGTTGGAGGTGTCAGTGACAGGCCTGAACCAGTCCCAGGGTCACCTCAGAGTGGAGCTGGGTGGACACAAGGACCACATTGAGGGTATGCTAGAGGGGCGGCTGGGGTATGTGGAGGCCAAGCTCAACCTGACTGGGAAGACAAAAAGTGCCGAGATGGGAGGGAGGAGCACTGTCTCGGAGAGAGGTGAGACAGTCCTAGAGGCCAGACTGGAGGGCAAGCTGAAGGCTCTGGAGGGACGTTTGCTGGCCGCTGTGGAAGAACTGGGCAACGCCACTGCCCCTGCTCTGCTGGAGGGCCACGCTGTACCCACTCTGGAGACAGAGCTGGAGTCTCTCCGAGGGAGGCTGGAGATGGATTTGGACAGAGTGCAGAAGCACCTGAACAGCCTGGAGATTCTCTGCTCTTCCTCCTGCTCCTCCCCTTCAACTTCTTCTGCCATCCAGGGAGATGATGCTGCATCAAGTGCTGACCTGTTAGCAGATGAGAACATGAGGGGGATGCTGGACACTCAGGTTGACCGTTTGAACAGCCTCAACACCACCCTGCAGGACATCCTGAGTCGTTTGACCTTCAGGGACCAACAAGAAGGAGCAAAGGGAGAACCCTCTGTCCAGGAAGAGCTCACAATCCTTGCATTCAACGTCCGCTCTGTGAATCGTACCCTGAAAGGCCTGCAGGACTCTATGGGACTAGTGGTAAGCAAGGTGGGTCAAGCCAACAGCACCTGGCATGAGAGAGAGGCACGTCTGGCCCAGCAGATGAAAGGCATGGTCCAGCTGGTGGGACGTCAGGCGTCCATGCTTGGGTCTGGTGAGCGTAGACTGACCCGACTCAAAAGCGAGCTGCAGGAGATGAAGAGGCGACTTGCTGGTGAGCTCCAGGGCTGCCGGAGCACAGCTCTGGGGGTCAAGAAGGAGGTGATTGAGGTAGGAGGGCGTGTTGCCAGTGTGGAGGACCAGTGCAAGAGCCTGAATCACATGACAGAGGACTTGGAGAGAATCAGGGAGGAATTGGAAAGGCAGTCAGATGGGCTTCTCTCTCAAGTCAACGGGACCCTCTCCAGCCATGCTCAGCAGCTGTCTGACCTGAGAGATGGACTCAAAAACTGCACCACAAAGATGGAGCCCACACAGCAGAGTGTAGAGCTGGAGCCAGAGCAGAGACGAGGAGACACATTCACCCTGATTTAGTTTAGTTTACATGGACAATGGAGAAAAAAAATGAATTTACAAAGGGTATATATTGTGTACGTGTGGTAGAAGTCCACTTAAACTTCATCTGTTATTTGTACTGTAAAATATAAAGTTTTACAAACCCGCACTGAGATAGGAATTTAAAGAAATAACCGACAACGGCAGCTAAGTCCCACTGCACTCATAACCAAACATTATACTTAGAGGCAAAATCTTGCAACTATAGTGGTGCTCAGTGGTAATTTTGTTGTAATGGACCATTATGTGGAGCCCCTGAGGCTCAGGAATGAACAAACAACAGCAAACTGCATTGTTTTTGTATGGAGTCCCACAAAAGTTTAATGTTTACATGTTCAAGTTTTTGTATTGATTTTTTACCTATGTCTAGACTGAAGGTATCCAAGATACTATGTTTTTATACAATTTCATTGCTTGAGTATTCATTTAAATTCAAATTATAATTCTGTGTAAAATGTTATTTACATTACAAATGCTATTCGATATTGGCATTCAAATAAACAACTTTCTTCACTGTTAATGTTTTCTTGGCAAACTATTGACATATGAAAGGGCAGTTAACTATAAAAGTGATTTGATGACTCTATTGGTATTCATTTACTGCTACTTTGAAGGAGACAAGTGAAAGATGTACCAAAGTGGGAAACCACCAGAGGGCAATAGAGAGGCTTTTTGTCCATGACTGGGGACAAGGGCAGCTTGGTTTGTCTCAGGCAAATGTAAAATATGACTGTGTGTGTACCTTCCAAAGATATGGTTTATAGGACAGCACATGCTTTCCAAAGGAGACTGACGAATTGGCTTTATCACCATGGTGAGACAAAAATATAGTGAAATAGTAGTGTCTTGTGGCCCTTAATCTCTCACTATCTCTTCCTCTCACTTTTTCTCTTTCTCTTGTGGCCACTCATTCGCTTCCTCTGCTTTACGGGCACAGTTCTCATTGGACCTTATGATAGCCATATAGTAGGTGACCTCGCTAATAACCCTTCCCTGTTAAATTCTTTTCCCAGATTGGACAAACAACTGTCAAAATAACAGATAAGTAGGAGATGAGCCCACTGTGGTGTGAAAATGGTTTGGCCTGAGGCACAGAGTGAATTGTAACTAAGCAAATGCCAGGAAGGGAAGGAGGGCAGGGAGGAAATACAGATGCTAAATGTATGTAGGAGGATTGGAATAATGGAGTAATCTCTGGTCACACACATAAACACAGGTAATGATGCAGATGCATGCACACACTCGTAAATGCACAAACATTGACATGTGCACACATATACGTATATGTATACATATACACACATATATCTAAAGAGACAGAGAGTGAGAGAGAGCGAGAGTGCGAGAGAGAGAGAGAGAGAGATCCTCAAGCAATCTGTCACACATTGTAAGCTTCAAATTACCTCACACATAAAGACCTAATGCTTCAAATACAAACATAAACACAATCAAAATACCCTGATACAGAAGACTAAATCATAGGGTTGAGGTCCATTTTATATCTTCCAGCCTTGTATTTTTCACATATAATGGAAAGGTAAAGACACATAAAAGACTGTGTGTAACCCTCAAGAATCTATATGGCCATACATAAAATACTAAATTGGTGCTTTAGCACGCTCATTTCCACTCCAATTCTCTCTCTGCTGCATCTTGGCCCACTACTCTAAAATCCCATTACATCTCTGCCATTTTTTTTTTTTTTATCTCTGTTTTTGTATTCCTACCATCCCTCCTTTTGGTTACCACTTCACTCTAAGCCAGACAACAACACATTAATCTTGCTTGTTTCCAAACAGACAGTTGGATAGAGAGGACAGACCGGTCTCTGGTGGGTTTGGCCCCTGAGACTTTGAGTCCCACCTGCCACTCATTCATGTATCCTATTTTGAGTTATGCTACCCGTGCAACTCACAGACAGTCATGGGCTCAGGAACGTACCCAATAAAGAAAAGCCAAACCTGGCACAAAGACAGAGGACAGAGAGGACTATGGGTCATAGTGGTCTAAAATTCACTTCATATCCTCTATGATAAGTGAAGAAATAGGACAGCTTTTTTGCTCTCTTATTATAATGATAGCTGCTGAATAAACAGTGTTGATTACAGGTGACTCATACATGTAAAGCCTCAAGAGAGGCTATATAGTCCACACAGCTTTTTGATAACAAGCTCTGGCCTATTCTCACATTACAGCTACAGACAGTTGATGCTGTAATTTGTCACTATGCAGATGTAGATTTTTTAAAACACATTTCTGAAGTCATAATAAAATGCATAGTGAAATACTCAACCTATTGTTATCTATAAAAGACTTTACTTGAAAAAATCATATCAGAGCACATTCCCATCAATTTAGCCCACCAAAGGTAGCATTTGTCCTCTAAGGGAAATTGAAAGGGCTTCATAGCTGTGAAATTTAGCAGCTTGGGTGTCTCAAAATGCTAAATGGAGTTTTGCAGATAAACTGTTCAAGATGGGATAAAGGTGTCTGGCTAACAGAGCATCTATTTCTTGCACCTATCTTGACAGAGGATAAGATATCACTGTGCTTATCGAAACATTTCCTTCTGTCTTGCCTATGACACTTAAGGAAAATGGACTCTTGGCCAGAGCGGACTGCCTTTGATTATTAAGATAAACAATCAAAGGCAAATTCATTTCAACCGTCTGGATGCATGATAGTACTGATTTCATGTGTGCAAAACTCTTCTGCATGCATAAATCTATGCAAATTGCAATAATCTATTGTATGCAAATTGTGCGCAGGAGACTTTTCATTAAACATGCTGCTGGCCAGTATGCTAGCCACAAATGATGTGGCCTAGTATTTGTATTTTGTTTTAATATGTAGTTAAGGTTTAGCTGTGACATGAAATCAGCATTCATTGCAATATTTTAAACTGGTATTTATCTGCAAATTGGTATTACAGGAACTCATAATGTAATTCAAGTTCACAGGAACTAAATCCTGATTCATTTAACAGATTTACAACTTGCTATCTCTGTTTTGGGCTCTCTTAGCCCCATTTTGGTGTTTTGGGTTTGTCACAGGATTCAATACAGAAACTTATAATTCCAAGATCACAAATGACTGTTTATACTTAAAATTTCCTGCAATATTCAGTATTTTAAAATTTGTATTCATTGTTGTAAAATTATGGAAACTGTTGGGTTGTGCTGTGATTATTATAGAGAAATAAATAATAATATTTATTCTTCTATAATTATCACAACATTGCATTGTAACCTTATATTATAATTTACTGGAATCGGTCTGGAACCCACATTAGCTATTGGTAAAACTACAAAAATGTGAAAAAACGTAAAAACAAAAACACAAAGCTTACACACAATTAGTGTGTAACATTCATGCAGGACACTTAGAACAAACATGCCTGCAGATTAAACACAGTAGCACATGGTTTCACAGATATATGTCATATTGGTAAACCATTCTGACTGTGTAGAATCAGGCGGGAATCTACAAATGCAAATGCAAAGGGATTCCTCGTGTTTTCTTATAAAATAATTGTGGAACAATACCAGTGCTAGAATACTCTATATCAGTGATTTTCAAACTATGGGTTGGGACCCACTGTTGGGTCCCAGCATAGAGACAGGTGAGTCATGGGAAGGCAGTATCAATGTGTTTTTTTTTTTTTCTTTCTCAATATTAAAGCACAGATATTATTTAATCATGCAGTGTAGACACATTGCTAGTGGCGTACACCATGGTTTACGTAAGTGATGAAAACAATAGCTGCCTTATTAGCGATCTGACAACATGGACAAAAATTTTAAAACCAAGAGCTGCTAATGCCCTGTCTAAAAGCAATAATAGGGATCACTCTCCAAAAACAAAAAAACATCTCATAAAAAGTATGACGAATCATATATTGATTATGGTGTTGTTGCCTGTCAAAGACCTGATGATGTATTCTTAGCCGAGAATGGTTTGCATGAGGTAACATCAGATTCACTAGTAATTTAAATGACGTGATGTCCAACAAATAATGCTTTTTATATTGATTTGCTCATACTGAATGAAAGACAGTGTTTTGCAGATAAATTCAGAGCACATATTAAATTCAGTGTAATGATGCTCTGAAAGCTTAACTACATTATGATAACTATTTAGACAGTTAGTACGTCTTCATTACACCTGGGTCCTAGCATAAAAAAGTTCGGGAACCCCTGCTCTACATCATTGGATTGGATTCGCTAGATCACAGATTCATATTTTCCTTATTTTCCACAAATGATTTAACTGCTAATTCAGTGTCACTTTATTCTGATGATCAACTGTTGACTGTCAACAATTCACCACACACATTGAACAGTTGCAGTAATAACTGTTTCAACACACAATAGATTTATTTATGTAATTTATGTCAACCACCTTTGCTAAGTACACCTGGTCAGATTACTATCAACAGACTATTGGAGATGGCCCTTATGATCTATTAGTGTCTCGGTGAATGCATGTTACTTGTCTGTTGAGACAAATCCTGCTGACAGTCAGCTGATATGTGGAGGGTTGACAGTGGACCACTGGGGGAAAATCAGCCTCTGCAAGGCTGTCGACGACTGTCTTGTCTCCTGTCTATAGCTGGCATGCTTTTGCCTGAGAATAATTTTGCATCAATAAAATAGAGCATAAATTGTCAGTCCAAATGATTCAGTCTTTACCATTGACTTCTGGTGTTGAAGCTTTGAAGAAAAAGGAAGGGGAAAAAATAACTCAATAACTAACAAAATGGTTCTTAAAACTCTCTTAATTTGAAGCAAAGCTCAGAATTTATACAACAGGGAAGATCAAGCCCCAGTTTCTGATAACACTAGGTCTACTGTCTTCTACTCTCTGTGTTAGAGCGACTAATAATGGACTTTGCTGTTCAGCAGCATCTTACTGTGGTGTGCCATACAAAAGGAAATGCATCTTGACCACATAACATGACATTAGGCATGTCATCTGCCCTTGAACCTTTGTTGTTGCTTCAACAGCTTTGCATTAATGTGACAAAATCTGTGTGTTGGTACAGTCTGCCTGGAGCCATACAGCCCAGTGGCCTTCATGGACTGACATCCTCCTGGCTTGGTCCCCAAACTGGCGAGAGAGGATGTTGACTTGTTGAGACAGGGTTGATTTACTGGCTCATCAATAACAACATCAACCCAGGCCACCAACAGTCTTATGTGTCTGGTTAATTAGAAGTGCTGCCTCCTGAACTCACTGGGAAGCAGACAGCCAATCAATTTCACTTGAGTAATACATAATCAGCTGGGACCTGATGATTGTCATTTCCTAAGAGATCTTCTGAATCAGGCCACTCTCTTTGGTCTGCTTGGCCAAAGAGAGTGGTTTGTCTGGAGGGGGAAGGAATAACTCAAGAGTGGTTTGTAGCACAAAATAGACCCCACACATAACAAGTCCTGTAAAATCTATATCTCTAATTCAAACTGAATTATAAGCTACAGCTGTATATGTTGTAACTCTACTGGTCACTTTGCTTATAAGAAATGCACAAAGGCATTGTTGATTCATGGGAAAACACTGTATCAGTTAAGGAGTATAAAACCAATTGACCATCTTCTAACATAAATGAAGTGCTCTAAATGAAACAGAAAAAAATAAATTTTGAAACACTGTGTCATACCAGATGATCTGCTGAAACTGGTTTAATTAACACTGGAGGTCCTTACTGACTCCAGTGAGCATATGATATATACAAGATTCGTATTTGTAACTAACTAGATTTCAAATTAATTTTTGCATTATTTCAAAAGCACTCATTCTATTTGTTGCAATGGTTAAAAAAAACCCTCTTAATTCTCATTTTAGGGCATATTATAGAATTCACTAATGAAAATGACAGCTATGTAAAAAGTGGGGAAAATGTGTTTGTCTGTAGAAGATGTTCATTATTAGAGATTCACAGTGAAATTTACTGCAAGTAATCATTAGGGAGAAATGGGACAGGCCAAAATTTCTGGCAGTGCCAATTAATTATGCTGCAGTGGTTCATCAGATAACTCGTGAAGCCCAGAGTTTTGTGATCCGGGGCAATCCTCTCTGAAGTGTCAGTCCACTGGCACTGCTAACCTAAATGTCTGGGTCACATATTATTTGGACAGTCCACTGCTGACATTCAGCTAACCATCAGCTGACACCAAAAAATATACTGAGATTCAAATGACCTAATAGTTTGTAGTCTGTAGATGATTAGGCTAAGGTCAGGTTTAGGGTTACATAGTCTTGCTTCACTCTTTATATGGATTCATATGTTAATGTCCACCTTCATATCAACTTTGTATCAGTTCAATTCCACAAATGAGCCAACTTCATATCAACTTGTCCAATGGAAATATTCAACTTCAGTAAGTTGATAATTGATAATAATAAAGTGATACCAGGCTTAGATTGATGCCAAGTTGATACAAAATTGCTAGTAACTGAATATTAAAGGTGCACTATGCAAAACTGATGTGGGTTCATTTAAGTGAGGACCCTTAACACTCAACGGGCAAATAAAGTGAAAGAAGCACATAATTTATTAGAGTTGGGCCAATGAGAGCTATGTAGACTCAACAATCAAATTATGTGCTTATTCTATGTTTTTGGTCAGCTGAGTCTAAACATCCACGGTTATAGCAACCCTTGGAAATTTTACATAATGCACCTTTAATGCATAGTCCAAATAAAGTGTTACCTAGAGATATAGCAAACAGCCAAATGACACTTTGTTGAACATTAACTTTTTGTCATCTCATTATTATTTGACTAGCCTCACCAGACATGTCTAATAAAGTAATACTAAATGTTGACGTTGTTTCACTCAACAGATGCCAGTCTACTGTTAGCATGAGCGTTAGCAACAATATGTTTCAACCACGGGACTGACTGATGCAGAAAAGCGAAGCCAGTCATGGACACCCATTTCAACATGTATGTATGATCTAATGAAAGCTGACTGGTCAAAGCTGCACTCATGTTCAACATGATCGCTCATAGTTTCCTTTCATTCTGATCATTTCCTGCTGAATGTCATCTCCAATAAGTCATTGATGGAACATCATACTATGGCTCACCACTGTGTGATACTAAGTTCAACTCATTGTGTCAAAGCGGATGGCCTGAGAAGGGCCAGGAACTCACTCATGCCAAGGTATTAATGTGACAGCGCTGCTCTTTATGGCTCTCTGACAACCCTGCAGCCTCGGCTTGGTTCAGTGTGAGCGAGCCCATGCTCCCCTAAGCAGCTTTCCACGGCTGTCAATCTACAAGCGCCGCCGCTCCAAGCGAACCGTATGGGCGGGTGTGATAAAGTAGATGGCACAGTGCTTCAGGTGCAGTTCAAATGCTCCCCACCAGGACTCAGTGCGAAAGTGGAGCACAGCTGCCGGATTTATTGGATGACCAAAGCTGGAATTTTGTTCTCCAACGTGGCTGCCATGTTCATCTTGCACCACTCTTATGTGTAGTATAAGGTAGATATTTCACAAGATGTTATTTGTTTTTAATCAAAATATTGTCCTTTAAAGTTAAGTACATTCATCTGGAAAGTCTTGCAAAATCTGCTCCTATATTTTGTGATTTGTAATTCACATTTATAAACATTCATTTTCCAGCAGCACAGTAGCAACAAGCTATTACTAAAAGCAATCAGAAACAGTTAATGGCTTCCTGCAGCTTCAATTTCTCACTAGGCACTGTTGAAAGATGATCATAAACTGTCTCATGACTTAGTCACAGGAAGAAAAACTGCAATCATAATTTTTGGCCACTCTCAGTTGCAGCTTAAAGTCATTAGTGCTTCACAGGCATATCCTGCCATATTAATGGTCAATCAGAAATATACGCTCTATTGGGAAAACAAACTCCTTTGAAGTATCCAATTTGAAATTGGATCAAAGTGGCCCTTACTTTGTTGATTGTCTCAGCCTGTGAATTCTTTCATTGTATCATCCATGGATTTATGATTGACAGCCAGTTTTCCCTTTCACAGTCTTTGACTGGCATCATTTATAAACAGTTTGTGGGCGATTTATACACATGTTCTCACGCGCATATGCATGCATGCACACAAACATTGACACATTGATACAGAGTACGTTTAGAGGAGCCAGTGTTTATACATATAGGGTGTGGATTTAGTAAACCCCCAAAGCTTGCAGCCTTTGTTTATGTGTTTCTATATGAAGAATCCATCCGCAACAAACATAACATGATATGCTGGCAGCGTCAACAGTGATGGGTAAAAAGTAGGGGAGAAATAGAGATGGAAAGTAAAGAGTTAGGATGGATAGTGAAATGGGTGTGGGGGGATATGGGATGAGGGGCGGTACTTTGAGTCATCAGTGACACTCAGAGCTTGCCAGTATTATGCTGATCTCCCTCTCTCTGTCTCTCTCTCTCTTTCTGTCCTTCTCTCTCTGTCTCTCCCTCTCTCTCTGTCTCTCTCTTTCTCACTCTAGCTGGGCTGTTCACTCTACACCACTGGGACTCAATGCATCTCCACAACGATGATGTGTGCGTACACTGTGACTGCTGCTGTATGAGAGAGTGAGTGAGTGTGCGTCCACCTGGCTGGATGTGTGTTACTGAAGAGCCGGAGGAGGAGGAAGATACCATATCCAGAGTCTTCAGTGTGAGGTGAGCCTGCCTGTGGATCAGGTCTGGTACCCCACCACCACCACCACCACCTCTCTCTCTCTCTTTCTCTCTCTCTCTCTCCCTCTCTCTCTGTCTGTCTGTGTCTCTGTCTCCTTTTGTCTCCGTGGCTGCCCGCCTCGTCTCCTCTGTGTCCCGCTCTCCACCTGGCCTCCATGAGTTTACCTGAGGACACACCATTCCTCCCTGGAAGGTAAGCAGTGCAGTGGTGGACAGTCTCCCTGCGGGTGTCTAGTCTGCTGCCAGTGCAGTTCTGAGAGATTAGACAATAACAAGACAAAGGATCACTACTGGTGATCTTCCACGTTTCTATTTCTGACTGCTGCTGGTATAATCCAGCAGTAGACGATGATAAAGTGAAAGACTGCATCGCTGAAAAAAATATTTATTTTGCCTCTATATTCTATCTCAAAATGTGTCTCTCTACCTCATTTTTACTGCTGAGCAAATGTGGTCTGGCACTGTTACCTCTACTCTGTATGAAATTGCACTTGTTGGAAACAATTCTCCCTCTGAAATGATAACAGCTGATTGTGTTAGAATGGTGTTTACTAAAGGACATTCTGTCAAGGTTCAAATTCTGTCTCAAGGATTGTGCTGAGGTTGTGCTGCCGAGCAGATCAAGGCATAGACGTGACAGGCAACTTGTGGATCTCTGCTGGGATTATTGATAAAATCACTGAATATAACTCGCTGTAATGGGCACAAGTGAAATGTCTGTTCTTTATTTTGTAATCAAAGTTTTAGCTGTTGTTATATTGACCACTTTCAAATCAGACTGTGATCTTAGGCTGCTTGCCACATGTTGTTCTGTGTGCTTGCATGCACTCTGTGTGTGTGTATGGAGGTATATGTGAATGTGTGGACTTTAACTCAAGCCTCACAGAGGATGAACAGAAAATCTGCATGTTGGCACCGACTGACTATAGTGTGAGAAGAGGTTTTGCTTTTGTTGGATGCAGTATGCTTTCAACTGAAAGAGTGAATGACCTTCAGCTGAAGAGCAGTGTGTCCAAGTGCCAATAACATAAAAAAGATCTCTCTTTAAGGTGAGAGATGAGATGAGAGAGGGGAATTTGTGGTAGAGTGTTGATGACATGAATTACTGAAGTAACTGATACAGTCTTTTTTGTAATCTTTATAGTGTCTTTCCCACTGATGTGAAGGAGCTAAGCTCAAAGACACATCAAGAACCAACACTTACACACTTACAGTCCCTATTAACATATGTGATGTATGAACATCCATGCGTATTACAGAAGGTAAATTCTGTGTTTAGTATATTGACAGTTCAGCATTTAACAGAATAAAACATTGCATCAAATTATGTACATACTTTTACTCAATATTCTTTAAAGAAGCTCTAAGGCATGTCAGAGACCTAGTGTTTGGTTGCACTGGAGAATTTGTGATAAAACTGCCTCTTAACTTATTTGATAAACAATTTTCCATTTCTTGAACTACATACACCCCCATTCAAAACTTACTTATTTCTGAAGTCCATTTTGTAAATGAATTCTCTTTGAATTCCTTTGCAATATGGATATTGACCATAAAACTCGAAACAGATTGTTCTCACAGCCAGCATTCAGACTTGAAAAGATAAAGTGTAAGAAAAACACAAAGTATGGTGTTTTGGCAGGCCTAAACAATTCAGTCTTGAACATTACAGAATTAAGACAATGATTCATTTGGGCAGAACACATCAGTGCCACCTACACCTACACTCCACTTGTCAAACAGGTGAGAGAAAGAATGAACTGACTCATATTCATATACACTGTATGGACAAAAGTATTTGGCCACCTACACATTACACCTACAGGATTAATATGGAGTTGCCCCCACCTTTGCAGCTAGAGCAGCTTCCACTCTTCTGGGAAAGCTTTCTACAACATTTTGGCTTGTGTCTGTAGGAATTTTTGTCCGTTCATCCAGAGAAGCATTTGTGAGGTCAGACACTGATGTTGGACCAGAGGGCCTGGCTCACAGTCTCCGTTCTAGTTGATCCCAAAGGTGTTGGATGGGGTTGAGGTCGGGGCTCTGTGCGGGCCAGTCAAGTTCTTCCACACCAAACTCACCCAACCATGCCTTTATGGTGCTTGCTTTGTGCAGTGTGGCACAGTCATGCTGGAACAGAAGAGGGCATTTCCCAAACTGTGCCCATAAAGTTGGAAGCAGAGAATTGCTGAGGCATTAAGATTTCCCTTCACTGAACTAAGGGGCCTTGGCCAGGCCCAGAAAAACAAACTGATAGCATTATCCCTCCTCCACCAAACTTTACAGCCGGCACAATGCAATCAGGCAGGTAACATTCTCCTGGCATTCACCAAACCCAGACTCATCCATCAGACTGCCAGATAGAGAAGCGTGATTGGTCGCTTCACAGAACACGTTTCCACCGCTCCAGAGTCCACTGGCGGCATGCTTTACACCACTCCATCCAATGCTTGGCACTGTGCTTGGTGATATAAGGCTTGCATGCGGCTGCTCAGCCATGGAAACCCATGCCATGAAGCTCCAGGCACGCAGTGTTTGTGCTGATGTTAATGCCAGAGGAGGTTTGGAGCTCTGCAGTTATTGAGTCAGCAGAGCATTGGCCACTTTTACGCACTATGAACCTCAGCACTCAGTGACTGAGCTCTCTAACTTTACGTGGTCTGCCAGCTGGTGGACGAGTTACTGTGGTTCCTAAACTCTCCTAAACTCTACCACTTACAGTTTATCGTGGAATATCTAAGGGGGAAGAAATTTCACAAACTGACTTGTTGCAACAGTGTCATCCTATTACATTACTATTACAGCATCACACTTGAATTCAGTGAGCTGTTTAGAACGAGCCATTCTTTCACAAATGTTTGTAAAGGCAGATTGCATGGCTAGATGCTTGATTTTATACACCTGTGGGAATGGGACTGAATGAAACACCTGAATTCAGTGATTAAGAGGTGCATCCCAATACTTTTGTCCATATAGTGTATATACTGCATGACAGGACATCATAAATACATTTTAGGTGTCTGGCTTTTTAAAGCATTTTATCATCTGCCAAGTCTTCATTGTCACTGCACACAAAAGGTCTTTGAATGCCTGGCTGACAAGCAAGACCAAAGTTTCCTCTCAAGTTTACATTCATAATACTTATCACCTTCCAGCCAATCATTTACACTCTATGTGGAAGTGTAAATTGGCTGCATTAGCTGCGCACTTGCCCAGCATCTTACTACCTGTGAACTGTCTGACCCTGCTTGTAATAAACACTGCATCAAATTATTAGGGTTAGGGTTATTCTAACCCTAACCCTAACCTCCCCCATCTTCATCACCCCAGACAGCAAAGCAGACTGGTTGCAATTGTAATCAGTAAACCACGCTGTAAACATGGTACTCTGATGGCATTCACTTGTCACTTGCTCTCTGTCAGTCAATCTCAGACGATGAGGCAGCTGAACACAGTGAGGGCGAATACAGTTCACTTCGCTCCCACAAAGGTCTCACTATGCCCTCAGGGGATGTGACACGTGTCACATATGACACACATGTTCAAGTTGCACAAGGCAACAACATACATCTAAAATATGTGCCTTTATAATGTGCACATTAACACACAAAAGTACAATTCTATCTGACTTGGACTAATTAAATACTAAAAGACAAATCTCTGAATCTGAATCTCACACTAGAGATAAATCCATATCACATGCAGAGTATACAGAATATATGCAGAGGACATACAGGACATACATGTATCCTGGTGGTGTTTCTAGTATGCAGAGGATGATATGAGGGGTGGTCATGTGTTTAGCAACTTGCTTTTTTTTCCCATAAAGTCCAGATGCTGACATCACGTGAACGTTGCAGACAAGCAATATATAGAATGGCTATGCAAGTATTCACAAGGCAGAAGCCCAATAGCAATTTCCATGACAATAGATAGTAGTTAATACCACATTTTTTAGAGATAAGAGCACTATTAATAAAGAAGCAGACCAGGAGTGAGAACAGTAAAAACGTCTATGAATGGGACTGGACAGGCCAATCAACTCAAGTATGCAAGATACACAGTGAGATTTTAAAGCCAGAATAAACCAATGCTTCATGATACAGTGTCCAGACATGTTGAGAATAATATAAAAAGTAGGGCTGCATAATTAATCATAATCACACGGATAAGTTCCATATCCAAATCACAGCAGCAGCAGTTTTTCTGATAAAGGTTAAAAGTGACAGCTACAGAGCTACAAAGATGCCTACTAAAATTACTATTATCACACAAGTATTATCACACTCATAATATCTGTCATAATAATCACAATATAAAACTTTTTTTTTTTTTTTTTACCATTTTGTGCAGCCCTATCAAACTATGAATATGAATATAAATTGTAGCTAAAATTATTATTATTATTTTTAAGAATGTGTCGGTTAATATTTCTAAGGCCTCAACAATCTCAGTCACTTTGGCTGCTGAACCGGTAGAAGATTTATGCATCCAGTGTGTAAACATCGGGAAGTTTTATTTGATTCAAGGATCTAATTAAAAACATAAGTCAAAGGTTCGCTCTGGCCCTGGCTGCAAATTTCAGAGAACTATGTGATTATTCTTGACATAATAATTGTCAGTGCTGTCGAACTCATTCATGCAGTGATTTGCCATTGCTATCAGACGTCCCAACACAACCCGACAGTTTTCAGCTGACCTGTTATCTCCCCCGACTACTTAATGGTGAAGAGGGACAGCCCTAGTGTCAGTAGAAAGATGGTACACTTGCACACTCGCAACAACACCAGAAAACACCAGTAATCTGTAGCTAGATAAATTCAGATCTGTGCCTATGCCTATCTATGAGGCAAAATGTCTCCACTGACATTGCACAGGGATTGAGGACCAGGGAAAAATGTGGTAAGGCAGGACAGAACATGGTGCCAGTGTGTGCAGACATGGAACAATGGGGTAAATTATGTATTAGCAAGTCAGCAGGCAGGCAGTATATGGGCTTTACTACCCATATAGTACATCCAAAGGTCGATGTCTGTCCCTGTCCCTCAAAGGCATCCAATTAATCACAGATGAACAGAAGAGCCGTTCAACCAGGCTCAGAGACATGATAAGAGTTGTGTCACGGCTCAGCCAGTCTCGAAACACTCAATCTGTCACAGCTGACCAAAGTCACAGTTCAGCTGGTAAGCTCTTTCTCCCTCTTTCTCCCTCCCTCTGCCTCGCTCTCTCAGACTCACATGGCTGAAGGTCTTCTGACTACGTAAACATTCAGATGCAGTGAATGAATACAAGGGCAGAGCTACTGGAAGAAGCGCTTGATAGTAATGACACGTATTCTGTCTGTCTAATAAAACTTCAGTTATGTGATGCACTTTAAAACGTGTAGATGTTAAAATGAACCACTCTGAGTGCTCAGATTCAGAAAGCACCAATGGCCAGTAAATTTTATTTGATGGTTAGAATCATCACCTGGAAAATGCGTAACCATAAACCTGTCAAAGTGCTTTTTATACGGTTCTTGTGACTTGCTGCCATCTTTGTGCTCGGTCTTGGAGTCACAGTGTAATCTCACTTTGTAAACAAATGGAGTTTTTAATTTGTGATGGCATCAAGACTGACAGATGGAGTAAGTCACTGTGTTCAAACAGTGAATTCATGCGATAGGGCGTGATCAGCCTCCTCACTATCTGGATCCTGTGTTGTGTTGACGATGGCAGTGTTGTTCCTGCAACGAGTGGCACGAAAACCATGCTCAGATCAACTTATGGGCTGCAAGATGCTCGTGAACGCCTTGTCCAGTGATTCAGCTGACCCAAATACTTCTTCATCACAATGTTTCACACCCCACTGGGTCTCCTCTGCCTGGACAAACTGGACATTTGAAATATATTTGCTTCGTCATTGACTGGAGTGTAGACACACATAATAATAAAGCTTTTTATTTACCCTCAACAATTGCTTACGCCACTGAGTGTCAAGGTTGCCTCGGCATCAATTCTGACTATTTTTGATAACAGTTCTGCTATTGCTCCAGGTTCCCTGCTTTCCCTGCACAGCACTTTCCATTTCATTTTTCATTCCTCTACATCAAGCAAAGCCATGCACTGAAAAGTAAACACCTCCTTGTTTGCAAATGGGTGACCAAAATGATTTTATGAGTCCAGATTATAGGCCTGGCTCCTAACGAGGCGCGCGAGTGTCTCTGTTACGCGTCAACTGATGCGAATCGGACACCATTAAGATTCTGCTAACAATTTAATTTGGTTCATTTATTATCACCGAAGTGTTTCTTGTAAAGAGTTGAAAGCTTGCAGCTGTCAGTCCTCCATCATGGCAAAATGTGGAGTGTTAATGAACAGATGTTGTAATCTCAGCTCATTATGTCTACTGTGTCTCTGTCTTTTTGTTTACAAGTGTGGGTCAACATGTGTGCACATGCTGGTCATGTTTTGAGATGGGAAAAAAAAAATTATGCTATTTTTATTGTAAATGTACTGCTCCTCTCTCTCTGTCTCTAAATCTTCATTGTGCCACTCTCAGCTTCTGCAACATGAACGCACTCTGAATATTTGTTTAGGAGTATAATTACATCTCCTCTAAAATCCTAAAAGCCACAGTCTCTCTATCTCTTTCTCTCTGTCAGTCCTGCTTTTGTATTTTGTTTCTACTCCACAGGCTTTGACTTAATCTTTAGTACATGATTTTTTTATAACCATTTTTACCGCCTTTCTAGTTGCTTTTATATGACTTTTATATTCTCTATTGTGTAGGCCTACACAAACTCTTAAAGAAAGCACAGCTTGTGTTTTTTTATACAAGGGTACAAGCTTTTCATACAGCAAATTAGAAATGTGGATACAAAATGAATGGGTGGATTACTGAAGATGTGTTTTGTATAATTATTTCTTTTACTGATGTGATTTACTTTTTTCGGTATTTTGACATGGATTGCAAAATGCACTTTTCAACATGTTAAATCTTCAAATGCAAAAGTTCATCCGCAAATATTTCCATTTATTTTAAATAGTCAGACCCTAGTCATTTGTAGTAATCATTACAATGTAGTCTTTTGCATTACCAGACTCTCAACTATGCAATGCATCTGTTTCCCTTTGTGTATTTTTACATAATCTACAAGAACATCTATGCAGTTCAGGCTTGACTAAACTCATTCAAACAATTAAATAATTCTGAAATAACTTGCTCCCACTAACACCATTTCACTGTTCAGCCTCTCCTTTGCTGTCTAGATGGGAAATGCCTCAGACACATCTCCTGTGTTTGTCTCCACCATCTCCAAGGAGTATGATCTCCTCATGGGTTCACTCTACAGTATTTTCTGTAAGTCCACACACTGACTCAGTCTTTGCTGTCTTGATCCTTCTCAGATACAAATCCTCACAAATCCACAATCCACATCCCTGCTCTTTTCCAGGTTTATTGTCTCTCCTGGGTAATTGCATTCTGCTACTTGTTGCATATCAAAAGTGGTCATCCTTGAAGCCAGCAGAGTTTTTCATCATCAATCTATCCATCAGTGACCTTGGGATGACAGTTTCTTTATTCCCACTAGCCATACCCTCTTCTTTCTCACACAGGTATTTTGCATGTCCCTCCTATCTTTTAATTTAAATGTGAAGAAACGACAGTGAGTTGTTTTGACTTCAAGATTTCACTCAGTGACTGTTTCTTCCTCATTTTTTCTCCCTTTCTCTGTTCAGGTGGTTGTTTGGAGAAATTACCTGCCAGGTCTACGCTGCATGTGGAGTACTGTTTGGCTTATGCAGCTTGGCCAACCTGACAGCTCTGTCCCTAGTTTGCTGCCTTAAAGTCTGCTTCCCAAACCACGGTGAGAGGTTAAATTATTGAAGAGATGAGGCTGCTGTTGCCAAGAGACGTATTTCATCACAAAGCTGAACCCTGGCCATAAAAATGACCGATATCCTCTAAAGCCATCTTGTCCTATCTCCTGTCTGATCAGGTAACAGGTTCTCCTCGTCTCATGCCTGCCTCCTGGTGGCTGGAGTGTGGTGTTATGCCTCTGTGTTTGCCATGGGCCCCTTGGCACAGTGGGGGCATTACAGCGCTGAACCCTATGGCACCGCCTGCTGCATTGACTGGCATGCACCCAACCACGAGCTTTCAGCTTTGTCTTACATTATCTGCCTCTTCGTGTTTTGCTATGCACTGCCCTGCACCATCATCTTCCTCTCCTACACCTTCATTCTGCTGACGGTGCGGGGGTCGCATCAGGCCGTCCAGCAGCATGTGTCACCCCAGACCAAGACCTCCAATGCGCACGCTCTCATTGTCAAGGTCAGAGGATATGACTGTGTCTCTATCGTTCTAGCATCACTGACTCAAGGTCTTGCATTTAAAGTTATCTAAAGGTTGTAAAGCATTTTGTTGATTAATTCCTTTGTCTTTATATAACCTTCTCATGCATATGTAGCAGTTCTGTATGGACAGATAGGCCCCATCTTTGTGAGTGTCTGTGTGTGTGTATACGTTTGCACGAGGGAATGGTACTATAAATACTTGTATCTACCCTGCTTATGTCTGGGATACATTATTACTTTGACATTGCTATGGCACTTCAAAAGCCTTTTTAGATGTATGTTTGTTTGTTGATGTGTGTCTGCATCATTGTATGGATGTGTCTGTGTGTGGTGTGTGTGAACTATAACATACTCCTTCCTTTCAGCTGTCAGTAGCAGTGTGTATAGGTTTCCTGGGTGCCTGGACCCCATATGCTGTCGTAGCAATGTGGGCTGCCTTTGGTGATGCCACTCAAGTTCCCCCCGCTGCATTTGCCCTGGCAGCTATCATGGCCAAGTCTTCCACTATCTACAATCCTATGGTTTACCTGCTGTGCAAGCCCAACTTTCGCAAGTGTCTATACAGAGACACGTCAGCGTTCCGACAGAAGATGTGTAGGGGAAGCCCCCAGCCAGACCAGAAAGAGCCTTTTGGATCCACATTGCAGCGCAACAAAAAGGACGCAAGTGTCTCCACGCGCTTTTCAAATGGACATCAGGAGAGCCAAGGGGCATGTCTGCACTGCACTGAGGATGGATCGCTTTGTCATGTGTCCACACCCCAAAGAACTGCCTGCATCTTGACTGGATCCACCTACAACGAGGTGACAGTCAGCCAGCTCCCAGCCAAACTACAGGCTGATTTACTCTAGTGTTGCAGCCTCCGTCTTTGATGAGGCAAACAAGAGCAGACAGATGCACCAAAAAGACAGAGAGATGACATTGCGGGCTTGGACAACTAAATAACAAAGAGCCTTGTCTTTGTTACATGAGTGGCACTCAAATTAAGATGAATACGTGTCATCAAGACTGAAGAGTGTGAAAATGACAACTCCCACAGGCTCCTGTAGCTTGTTCAGCAAAGGCTCGTACCAAGAACCCAACATGGCATCCCTCCTGACATTCTTCACTCCTGAATGGCTTTATCTCCCTGAAATGCTGGGGATTCAAAAATCCACAATGAGCTTACTTCTGCTGGGGAGATTTGTTGCAGGGATTTATGCTTGCAATGCCTTTCCACCTACTGACAAACATTTCTCAGCTTTTTTCCTTCGGGTTGAATTTCTGCCTCATTTCAATGTACAGAAAATTATATGGATTCTGAAGGAGAGAACAAGGCAAAGGAACCTCAATTGGCCTCAACGTGATTTATTTGTGGAGAAGAATTAGGCCTTTGTATGGCATTTTAAATTACCTCAGCATCTTTTACATACAGTCTTACAGTATATAACAAAAACATTGCCTCATGAAAGGATGGTTATTTTTTTACTTTATCAAGTGCAAAAAAGACCAAACATGTTATGTAAAGATGTATCTGTATAATTATAATGGCACCAGATATGAAGATGTTGTTTATGTTCCATGCTGTGATAGCAAGATTCATAAGCATATTTTAGCTTATTTGGTAAAGCAAGTGACTATCTTGCTGGCAGCTGGCAGTATCATGGAGAAGCTACATCCCTTGCAAATTTGAGTGGTACTTTGAAAATGGACTGATTCAACACAACTTCCTGATTAGGAACACAACAGTAACCAAATGAAGTTATCTTTTTAAATTATAACTACAACCTCATATTATTCTGCATTCATGCTTAGGTTTTCCCTAAATACAAAAAAATAAATAAAATAAAAAACAGTACTGTACTCTGTCTAATTTTGCTACCCCTTTCCAATACTGTGTTACTGTTCTGTGGGACTTGAATATAAAGTAAAGTGTACTGTATGTACTAATGTCGAGTTTATGTGTGTATCAAAGCAAAAGAAACTGATGTTTGAGCAACATGATTTATCAATGAATTAAAAATGTTCAAAAATCTGTGTTCCAATATCGATCTATCTATCTATCTATCTATATCCATCTATCCATCCATGTATCTATCTATAAGCCAGAGCTTTTTGGGGAAAGATAATAGGAATTACAAAATCTCTATGTTCTGCTCTTATCCTGCTCTTACAGTGGACTGAGTGCCAGTGTCCTTGGAAAACACTAACATTTATCAGGACCACAAACATTGCAAGATAAAAGACAAATCCAGTGGAAGATCCTAGAACTATACCACCATACACCAGAACAAGCACGGGAGCTTTGCATGTGAGAAACTCTTGAAGAATATTATGTTTTTCTCCAAAAGTGACCCAAATCTTTTCTGATTTATGAACAAGAAAAAGCACCCATGTGTCTTGTTTTCTCATTTCATATATCCCCAAGGAAGTACTGCTTTGCAGGCTATTCATTTATTTGCGAGGACACCAGGTTCAAGTTCACTGACAAAGCAATTTTCTACAAAGAATGGCACTGACAGTCTGGGTAATACCAGCATCTGAGTGTTTCCTTTGAAAACTCTGTGGCTGACAAGTGCCACTGCAAGAGGGTAAATCAAAGCTTGACTTACTCTATAAGCAGAAAAAGTGTTTCACAAGGAGCAGCACTTAAGATTTACAAATACATCACTTGTTTCAAACTAAGAATAATCTCTGCTGTTATTTCAATATGCCAAGTGGATCCATTCCGAAGAGAAACTTAAAATTGTTAAATGTCTATGTGGGTAGTTTATAAGTGTGTTTTTATTGCTGACTCACTCTGATGGGGGAAAAAATGCTTGGGGACAGGTTGACTATCAGCAGTCAAATTTAGTTTATTTTGGTAGTAAAAATATGTTCTCACATATCATTTTAAGACTTTTGAAATTGCCAATGCCACTAAAAATATCTTTGGTGTGGTATTAAAAATGTTACATTTTGAGCAGAGAAACTTTAACCAGACATACAAGAGGGTACGTAAAATAAAAGAAACCTGCATATGAATTTCATCTGAATAGGGACATTTTGTGTGTGCAGACCTTTCCTGTTCAACTGTCAGACATATACTGTAATTGACTGGGAAATGCACCCATAAAATATTCACAAAAGGGAAGGCAGTGTCAACAGATCACATGTAAATGGTGAAAAACAAAACAAAGAAACAACACTATGGTAAGATGACTTATCAAGATATTACCCATTTACAGAAATAGTTCCGCTCACATACAAAGATTTTTTTTAAGATATCACAATTTCACTGCATGAAAAGCCCAATTTCAGGCCCATGCACATCTGCAAACTTCTCTAAGTCTCCACAATTAACACTACATGCCTCTGTGGTTTTGCTGCTGGAAGGAAATGACTGGGGGTGGGAGGTAGAGTGGAGAGCAGAATAGCAGCGCCCAGGTGTGACTGGCTCTAATCAGCATGTGGACAACAGTAAAACAAACCCTGTCTACAAAGTCTCACCCAGAAATTTCAGCACTGCTAGACTTTCTAAAAGAAAATATGTTACTATTGTCACACTAGAGCATTATGGCACAAACTAGGGTAAACCCATCCCTTCTTATTAGTACAAGCAATTTATAGTAATATGTATAACTACTTAGCCAATAGTATATACACTGCAATTACTGTAGACTGTATATTTAATTCTGCATATGTTCAGGTTTATTATCATATAGGCTAAAATATAATAAGTAATATTAAGGAACAACAACAAAAAAAAAAACATTTGAGAGGAACACACCTTTTTAAGTAAAAACAATTTTATTGTCAGAAACACTAAACAAGTGAAAATTTTCAAAGTACTTGAAGCACTGTTCTTGGCAATTGGACAAGTTAATACAACAAATTCTTTTCATATCAGGTCCATAAATAGCTTAGTAGGGTCCACGGCTGAATGAGAGCTAACTTGGTCTGGAACAAAAGTCTGAAAAATACAGGCAGGGATCCAGAATTTTAGGAGCTTCATAAAATTTAGGAGCCAAAATATATCTATCTATGCGTGTGTATAATGTTGCATTTCCTTTATATGTGTTTCACTGTTCTACCTCACAATTTCTCTGCCCTATCCATTTAGCCTGCTGTTGTCTGCTCTGCCTCCCATTGTCTGTGATGTCTTCTGCACTCTTGTACATGTAATAATATCGGTAAAATAAATAACAGAAAAATGAATACTGCAAATGTTCTGCAAATGGAGCTAGCATGGCGGTTGTCTTGACTGAGCCAAGCAGTGACTTGGTAACACTTGACTACATCCCAGAGCAGTCAATGAAAAACAAAAAGCAAAACAGTGCAAACTGCAAGTAGTAAGAAACAGGTGGATGCTCCCATCAGTATTTGGGGAGAGGTATCTACCCTGAAGTCCTCATGTGTACAGTTTAACAAGCAACATACTCGTAAAGGGTAACTGTAGTGCTGCCCCCATCTCAGGCCAGCAGGCAGGACATGACAGGAAAACCGTCTCCACAGTGGCTATACCACAGCTTTTCTTCTAAACAGAGAATGGGGGAGTGCTGCCTGCTGCTTGCATGAGAAAAACACTCTAAGAAATGTCAGAGGCTGATATAATATTTCAACAAGCAGGGCTTGGTTGAATAGCCTTTGCTTCGCAACTGGCAGGAAAAAACTAGTGGCAAAATAAAAAAAGTGGCGACCATTTCAGTCAGTATCTGGAGCCCTGTATGGGCAAAACTAAGGTATCAAATGTGGCTTAAAACACCTTTTTGCAGCCTCTGGGTTATAATTGGTAGGCCGCTTCCAGTGTGAAATCTCCCCACTGTGCACAGGGCTGTGATGAGCGGCCATGTACTTGGGATTGGTTTCCAGCCATCTCTGAAGTGTGTCAGTTCATGGTTGTGAGTTTGGAGGCCTCACCATCCACACAGACATCCCTCTTCATCAGACATCATGTCCATGGTGATATCCCTCTAGAAGCTATCAGTACACTCTGTTGTGCTTTCAGCCACTGTTAAGATAAGATAAGCCTTTTTTAGTCCCACCATGGGGAAAGAGGTAGTGGAGATGCCGGGGATTGAACCCGGGGCCTCATACATGCAAAGCATGCGCTCTACCACTGAGCTACATCCCCTACTAACATAAGGTGCAATATTATACAGTGCACTGCAAACTGACGCCACATGTATACTATAAAACTGAAAACGTATTGTATATTTGCCAACAATAAACCTTACCCTTTTCCTTGTCTGTCGACTCCATGCTGAGCTCTTGGTGGCTGCCCCCGAGCCTCATATTTGGGCTGGCTGGATTAATCTGATGTTGTACAAATATTTTACAAGTTAATATTATAAGCGTTTGCAAAGTTAAATGAAGTGAAAACTCAACCTATAACTTTTACTATTATGTAGTCCAGCACTACTGATGAACTAACCGATGTTACTCAGACATTTGAATTTAGCTTCTTCTGTAAATCAGTGATTGACGTCATCCTGACATCACCTATCATTCATTCATTTCCACCTGAGTTAAACCTATTCAGGCCCACGTTTAGTGCAAAGCTTTATTTACATGACCCATGACCTATCAAAACAAGACAGTAAAGTTAGAGTGATAGTGCCTTCAGTCGGGTTAGTGATTAAATAGTACCAGTTTGTTTGCATACGAACATCAAATCAATAAAAATAAGCAATTCATATTTTTACCTCAACTTGGGGATGAAGAGCACGGTGGCTCTTCCTCTTTACCTCCTACACATTGCTAGTTTTCTCAGGCTTGCTCCAGTCACTCCGTTTCCTCGTGTTCCGTTTTCATCATCATCATCATCATCTTGACTGTCAGTGTCTGATGTGAGGCTGACAGCCCGGGATCTGTCACGTTCCGCGGCGGAGTCATCGGGCAGCCACAACACACACGTCGTCCGTACATTGCACAGTCCAAAGTTAGCTGGCTACCGCACAAGTAACACACACCACTTTTAAAAATGGTACACAACGTAAGAACGTGCCTGTTTGTCTGTTCTCGTCTCGCGAGGTCCGCCGTGTGCGTGACCACAGATCTTGCATGTGATTGGACGAGCCCTCCAACGTGACAACGTACATATAGAAACGCTACGAAGTAAATGCTGAGATACAGCAGACCTTCAGCATCTTATCAGAGAAATTACAACGACTTATGTGCTCTTTACTACCTTAGGAAATTTTTATATATAAATCGAAATAATAATAATAAAAAAAACATGTATGATTGAATGAAAAAAGTCTATTCATGATCTTTTTGAGTCCATTTAACAAATGGACCCAAAAATGTATTAGAGCAAATAACCAGATTTTCTATTTTCTATTTGATTTAAACCCACCATATTTGAATTTATTATTATTATTATTATTATTACGTCTTTGTTATTATTACTTCCTTGTTATCGTTACTATCTCTATTAATGAATGTTACATAGCTAACTACTGCTGTCTCAATATTAACAGACCCTCTGTAGATTTTTGCATTGTGAAAAAATGAAAAAATGGGTAAATCCACGAATAAAGAACACCTAAGCACACAGATGTTCCTGTTTTAGTAACATTAACAGGACAAGTTAAGTCCAGATTGTGAGGCACTTTCAGCAGTCCACAGTTTAGGATGACATGGACCTGTGATTATGGTTCTGAATTTGCCAGTATTTTGGAAAGGAACCCTGGAAAATGCTGGTAATACTGGTTGGAACGGTATTGCAGACAGCCACAGCTGATATGCTACATGTGAAGCAAAGTGTTTCAGTGTCAGCAGACGTTTTCTCAAAGGTGTTTGTACAGTCATGCCACTGTGTCCATTTCACTAGGTTGTCTTGGATGAACCAGGCAGAGATGCCGTGTTGAAAATGGATCATCACAAGTAACCAAGAAATCATATCAATGAGGTTAACTCTTATGCTGTGACATGCATGTAACTTACTGGATCAATGGATCAAGGGCAGAAAGGTCAGCATGTGTATAGATGAGGTGTGTGAACACTGGCAGTTTTTGAGGAACCTGTCCTTAACCTTCTTACAGAACCCCAAACAGACAAAGTAAAGCAGTTTGGCTGTAAATGTCATGTCAAAAAGAACTGCATTCAGGCATGTTATTGCAAAAGTTTCCTGGCTTCATCCCTATCCACACAGTAGAAATTTGGAGTTTGCAGGGAACAGACACCTCCTACCTAGTATCACCTCTTACTGTTGAGCACGTTGCTGGGAGATGTGTGCTAAACATCCACCATGTATTTACACAAGACAAGGGAAAAATTAAGTACCTACATCAATAGCATAATTTTCCTCCACATATAGTAATACCACTCTTCACAGTGGATGAAATTTAGGATACTTATATCACATTTACAGGTGAAAGCCAACTCTACAGCTCAGGGCAAACAAACAAACCAATAAAAAATAAAGATGGCCTACATAAAATATATGTACATACGTCAGTGATCTATTTTCATGAGCTGAGCTGAAATGAAACAAAAATGAAAACTCACATACCAGCAGGGAGCCCAAGCAAACTGAAAGACAGACTTTAATGCAAAATAATTTGTTTTCCCACAGTCTAAAAAAAGACACAAGACTAAAGCTTTTCACTGGCATCCAACACAGGAAAGCTGTGACATACTGCCAAAGGAAGAATTATAAATCAGAGTAACAGAGACAATGTAGAATGAATGAATAGGCTAATACTATGGGTACAAGCCATGGTTGCATGTCTTTCTCAAAGCCTATAAACTGAATCCAAAAGAATTTAATTACCATGGCCTGGCAGGGGTGATGACGTGCAGCTGGCCACTGTGGTAAAGACTCAGCCTTATTTGGCATGCAGTCTACCAGGTGAGCTCCTGAGGGTGCCCCAGATTGAAATTCTTGATTTTGGACTGTACAAACATTTTAGTTTGCGACAGATGGAAAATGCATTGCAAATGTAGTTGTAAACAAACTGATCAATACACAGTTTTTATCATCACAGATGCAGCAATTGCTTACCCAGCTACCCAGTTGTAAAAATGGTTCACAGCGCCTCACAAATTCACTTCAGAGACAATGAAAGATCTTATACTAACTCACCAAACACAGTCAATCGATCTCACTCTTTTACCTCTACTCCCTCAGTTTCCTTTGGCCTTCCTCTCCCTCTGGACCAGGACTGCAAAGCACAAATTTATTTTGCTATGTGTATTTCTCAGCCTGACATGGCCATTTCCATAGTGATACTCCATAGTGATGCCTACTGACGGCAGTTATGCCTATGCTTGTGTGTGTGTGTGTGTGTGTGTGTGTGTGAGGGAGAGAGAGAGAGAGACAGAAATGATCTGGGATTCAGTCACCAGACTCAGTGTTCATATTTTTTTCAGCCTCCCTGTGGGCCAGTACAGTGGGTGGGAGGCTCAATTGAAAACATTCATCAGAAGAGATAATTTCCTATAGCTTTTTATTGGACGAGCATATAATACAAGCTACATATCACGGCCTGAAATTAAAAAGCAATATCTTTGTGAGCAGGCTCTGGACTAAATAACACAAACGTCTGGTTTGTCACAAACGAAACGGAGTCACACTGCCCTCTGTCGTTAGTAAATGAAAATACATCAAGTTTTTCCAATCAGTTGTTTTCCTTGCTTCTCCCTCACATTTAGGTCATTAAATGGTTATACATTTTCACGAGTAGTGCTAAAATCATGAATAAGCGCTGAATTGGCAGAAAAAAGTGAAGTGAGTACGCCAACCAAAGAGAGAACATACTTGTTTGTTTTTTATTTTAAAAACTATTCAACATGAGCGCTGTGTTTTGAGCTGTAGTTAAATACGCTAGGGATGATCAACTCGCAGATGTGCGTTAAACGTTTTCAAGGAACACCTTCGAGTTGACTATCCCGCTTATGCCAATGGTCATTTACCCACAAAATTAATGAAATGGAGAAAACAATATACACAACACATTGGTGTGTTTTCCTTCCCGGTCGTTAGTTTATCAAGTCGACAAGTCAGCCCTGCTCGCAGTTGCTCATAACGAGCTGTGCTTTTTAATGTTGCTATGGTTACACGTTGGGTAGCGGATGACTTCAGAACTATGGTTAAATTACATGTGCATGTTTCACCCACACCAGCCAGCCAAACAGAAATTTGATGAGCTTCAAATTCTTTTTCCATTTAATTTCTATGGTTTTCTCCTAGACATTGGTGTAAACAGAATTACCGCATAGCATCACTCATATCAGTGTGCGTCGCCTAGCAACCGCTCCCTACAACGCCCCGTTGAAGGCCTACATTTCTTGGCGGAATTATCACATTAAACAGTAATTGATACACTCAAACGTTTTCTAAACTTTTAATGTTAACTTACAGAGTGTTACCGTCGTTTTATCAAAGTAATGTAATATCTCTTACCTCTCGTTACACTTCAGAGTTATGCAGTTCAGCTCTACATAGCGCTAACTCAAACAATTAGAAGGGTCAGTCTGCGGCCTGGAGGCAAAGTGAGCATCCAGTTAAACAGTTAACCCTGTAACCTTAACCTAAACCCTAAACTTAGCCTTATCAGTAACTTTAACCTTAAACTAGCCAACGAGCTAAACCGGGAGAGGCGTGAAGGTGCTAGTAAACTCCACAGCCGGACCTTATAGCAAACTGTTGTGCCGACTGATCACGTGACCACTTTTGGAAACCGTTCAAATGTCAAAACGCGGTAAATGGTGTCAAGTTCAGGTAGGATGAGAACACTTAGTAACCGTGAATATTTAAGACAAATTCAGTCATTTTATGTTTCACAATTGCGAACTGCGCTTATGACAACTTGTGTCAACGTTAAAGTATGAAAAACAGTCTTGTTTTGTGCTATTCTGGTAGGTAGAGGGGTGTTTAGCTCGAAGTCAGCTCTTAGCAATGTTAGCTTAAAGTTACCAAGCAGTCAGACTTTGTAATGCTGGCTCAGGAGTTGGCTAAGGTCACCACACTTGGCAACCATATCCAACACGGTCAGCTGGTCATGTATTTGAAACAGGTGCCAGTAAAAGCAAACGGCAAGACTACAGGATTTCACCATGATGTTCTTTACTCAACTATTTACATCCAAACGTGGACCATTAGCTAAAATCTGGTTGGCAGCACATTGGGACAGGAAACTCACAAAGGCTCAGGTGTTTGAATGCAATTTGGAAAGCACCATCAGTGACATCATCTCTCCAAAGGTAAAATTGCTTAATAATTTGTTAAGTAACATGTTACCTGTTTCACTAAAAGTACCAGTATTATGGATTAAAGTGTGTGTGTGTGTGTGTGTGTGTGTGTGTGTGTGTGTGTGTGTGTGTGTGTTCTGACTTAGATGAAAATTGGCTTGAGGACATCTGGTCATCTACTCTTGGGAGTGGTGAAGATTTACTCTAGAAAAGCAAAGTATCTACTGACAGACTGCAATGATGCCCTTGTTAAAATAAAAGTGCCATTCAGGCCAGGTAACCCTTTCTGTTTCTTTCTTTCTTTTCTTTTCTTTTTTTTTTTTTTTTTTGCCAGTGGCAGTAACTGAAAGCTCTTGGATGTGTGGCGGTTTTGTAAGGGTTCAAATGTCATGATAACAAACACATTTTGTTTTTTCAAAACGTTATATGTATATATAGGGACAGAAAGACAGTTAGTTCGCCTAGTGCCCTGCTGGTTTTGTACCTTGAGGTGAAAAAAGCCTTGATGATTTCCTATTCTCAAATGCAAAATAATTTGTTGTGTTTGCATACCTGCACAAGTGTTTCAGTGCAAACAATGCAGTATGATTTTATGTGGAATTGGAAACGCTGTCATGCTGAATATGTGTGATATTTCATATTTTATTATTATTTTATAATTATTGTAGAAAATGCGAAAGCTTGTTCTACTTAAGCACAGCCACCAGAGGGTAACATAATAACTACCCGAGTCAGAATGAAATTCCATACAAGGATTTTGCGTATGCTCGTTTACCTCATACAGGGTCATAGAGACCATACACTAGCTGTCCCACAGACTTGAGATGGGATGCAGGCATACATTTTTGCGTTAAAAAAAAAAAAATCTTATGACACAGCAAAGACTAACAAAACAAACAATCCACTAAAGTTAGCTCAGCTGCTGGCTGCATGTAGCCTAGAAGTAGTCTTATGTCAGGACTTGCAGAGTTCACTAATATATGACAGTAAATACAGATGGTGAGATCCCACTTTACATGACATTTTAACCAATTTACCATGAACATAACACCAGACAGCCTTCAGTCTTTCAAATTGCTAGCAATGAGTAAACTGAACTTAATTTGCGCATCCCAAAATCTATTTTTTTGGTTTATTTTTTACTTGCTCCAACCCTGTTTTACAGTACATTTTCAGGTATCATGACACAGTCTTGAGAAATATTCGTGCATTCAGACTGCAGGTGCTTTCTTTCATTATTTTTCCTGGGTCTAAATTAATGTCTTAATTAACTTTTGTTAATTGTTTTTCTGTCAACACACCAGGGCAGACTGATATGCCTGCTGATGAGCTTGAGGCCACATTCAAAGCGATTACCTTGGTTGAGGATTTTACTGATTTTGATGCCCAGCTGCCACACCCAAAGTATTGTTCCTTACTTTCTCCCAACTTGTTCCAACCAGTCTTAATTATTTACTGTAGTTTTCTTTGGAATAGGATATTTTATACATTGGAGTTTCAGCCTAATACTTGGGGATTTCTGTCGCTTGTTATACCATTTTCTTTCTGTTTTGTGAATCCAGTAACATAGATGTTGTCGACCACTTATCATTGAACCAGTCTCGAACAGAGGAAATCACTCTGAGGGAGGATTTTGGAAATGACTTTCTCACCTTTTCAGACTTTGGTAAGAACCAGTTTGTTTTCTTGTTACTGCACTTCCCTCATTTGTGCTATGTTTTTGACATTTGCCTTGTTACTGGTTGACTCCTTGGCACATTCACACAATCAGTGTTAAGCTGCTTGTGTTTATTACTGCACTGAAAAGTCAGTTTTTTTGTGTGGAGGTGAAATTTGAGATTGCAACTTTCCCTCCCTCTGTGTACTCTTGATGTAGGAGATGAGTCCCAGTGCCACCGGAGTGGGATGCTGGACAGTAGCTTTCATAGCTTAGTAAACCACAAAGACGCTTTTGGAGATGAGGACAGAAGATTTGACCTGCTTGGTAGTGGATTTATTATGACTGTTACCATTACTGAGACTAAAGAAAGTCATTAACAGTGATAAAATTGCTAATCCTTTTGTCATTTGCTTTCTTTAGTGTTGTTGATGGCATGCTTAGAGAGCATTGCCTGCCGTTAACTGTCAGCAGATTTGGGAAGATATTATTGTGCCACAAAATTCTGCGAGTAGTTTTGAACAGAGAGAAGAGGCTGGTTTCCTGTTTTAGCATCCATGACCTCAAGATGTCAGCCTAGAGATATCTCGAGTCCAAAAGTGACCCTTTCAAAACTTTTGGGTAAATCAATTGAACAAACCCAGTTTGCTGGGTAAGAAACAAGATTATGACCTGAACGATTATCAGTCCATCATAATCACTATAAAGCAGACACCAACAAAAGCCAAACTGGCTCCTCTGAGCAATTTGAAATGTGTTATCACTATTTATTATGTATTTTGCTGCTTTACTGACATGGTCATGCAGCAAAATAATTAATTCTGTTCATTTTTAATTATCCTTTAGACTTTCTGACAAACTCCAGTGATCATACTGAATCAATGGACCTCGTATCAGAGAACCTGCAAAATGAAATGCCAGGAACCTCAACATTAGATGTTCACCAAGATGGTAATTTCCCATCATGAATATTTTACTGTAATTGAGTACAGTTACTGTGCAAACTTGGACTGCCTGCCTGTCATTGGCATTTAGTGTCATGGGCTCCCATCAGGATACTTACTGTGTTGATAAATAAAGGCACAGGAATTTTCTATTTGTCTGTGGTTGTTTATGTTGTTGTTATGTTGCATGCCAGACAACACTCATCAAGAAAAAATGGTTTCATTGAGACTCACACTTGGTTTCAAATGTTTTCCAGATGTGAACAGAATGGGTGCTATGGAGGTAGAGCACCCAACTTTGAATGAGACCACCCTGCTTGCTAAAGAGGAGGAGGCCTTTGTCCTTATGCCTGTGGCTGTCACTCGTACGCCTTACCAAATATCTCTTAAATGGTTTCCTTTGAATTCATTTTATACATTATGCAAGCAATTATCCAGCTGTTTTGGGAGATTTTACTGCTAACCCTAATCAAAAGCTTCCACTATCCCTTTCTGATTACTGCTAAGCAGGGAGAGACATATCCCTTAACAATCTAGAACAACTGTACCTCTGTCCACACTTTACCAAGCAGTCTGTTAATAGTTCCAGACAGAGAAGCACTTACAATATTCTGGTAATGGTTCTCATCAGCAACCTCACAGAGGAAGAAGGGGAAGAGGAAGCGGAAGTTGGTTGTAGACCAGACTAAGGAGCTGACCGATGAGGCCATCAAAGAGCAGCTTAGTGACTTTTCAGACCTGGTTGCCCCTCTGGACATGGCCCCGCCCACCCACCAGCTCATGCAGTGGAAAGAAAGCGGGAGCGCAGACAAACTTTTTAGACAACCTTGTTCCACTGTCATAACTCCACAGTTAAAGGAGGTATAAAGACAAGTAAATCTGTTAAACCCCTAACAATACTGACCGCATCACACCTAGAGCATGCATTTTTGTCTGTATCATGAAAACAATCATGAATCAGTGAATTGTCACTAGACTGAAATATTACTATTATCATTCCAGCTCTTTGCTAAGAGTATTTTCCAGCGGATTGATGGTGTGGGTGAGGAAGCTGAGGAGATGCGCGAGGATGGACAAGATGGTATGAATATGCTCATTCAAGAACAAAGAGAAATCCTTATGTTCTGTGAATTACTCTTGATTCAAATTCTGCCTCCTGATGTGGTTGTTTTACATCTGAATTATTATAGTTAATAGGGATGCAAGTACCCTCAGCACAGAGCACCTCAGTGTCTTGGATTCGTTTGTGGTTCCTGAGAACAGGAGGCAGACCACTGAGCTGCTGCCGCTCGACAACATGTCTGTCAACCAACCTGATAATTCATCAGAGCTCACACAGGTAAGCATGAGTCAGCACATCTAGCACAGACAAGGTATATACAGTGAAATGATGTAATTCTTGCTCATATTTTTGGCTGACACGCTGCCTCTCTGATTTTATGTGTTTTCATTCCACCCTGTATCTCTGTCAGGATGAGAGCAGAGTGGAGTTCTCTCACCCAGAGCTACCATCAGAAGACTCAATGTTTGTCCATCCCTCCAACTTGCAGGAGACTCAGTCAACCTCCATGCACACTCAGGTGCTTGCAGTAAACACACAGATACCTAGGAGCAGGGCAGAAAGCCAAACTCTGGAGGAATTCAAAATTCACCTGCTCCTTTTAAGTGTTTTTACTAGTTAATTTGAAGAAAAATAAATCATCAGATGATGGTTGAGTTACCTGCCAAAGTGGCTGGCAAAGTAGACACATTTCCAGCAATTAGAATGTGGTCAATGTTGGATCTCCCATGCTGCCTTGGAGACGTGCCCGTTGTGTTTCAGAGTGGCACTGACTATGAAATTGTGTTTTCTAACCTGCAGTCTATGATGGACAGCCAAGCCTTTGAGGAGAGGAGAGTAACCAGACGAGCACAGAAGCTTCTGAAAACCCTCAGAGTAAGCACTAAAATGACTAAAATACTCAGCTATCATAATACACCAGCAAATTCATCTCGCTTCCAAATTCAGAAGTCTACTTTCTATGTAACCCCTGCATAAAGCCAAGACTTACATGGTTGTTTTTCACTGTGAGACAAAAAAGCCGTTCTTATCACCCAGTGGTGTGCCTGCTCTATTTAAGGTAGCATGACCGACAAAAATCTATTGTCGCTGGAGAAAGGGATTTAAAGATGAGAAGGCTAAAGCAGGATTAGGGGTGATGGTGGCAAATTAAATTCATTGGTGTGTGTGTGTGTGTGTGTGTGTGTGTGTGTGTGTGTGTGTGTGTGTGTGTGTGTGTGTGTGTGTGTGTGTGTGTGTGTGTGTGTGTCAGTCACAGAGCCAGAGCTGCAGCACCACCTTGTTTAGCCTACAGGCATTATGTGAGAAGAACACTCGCTCACAGGCCGCAGCCACCTTCTTCTGTGTCCTGGTCCTGAAGAAACACCAAGCCCTCGACCTGCACCAGAACGCACCATATGATGACATCTGTGCCACACCTGGTCCCACATTCTATAGTTTGTAAAATACAGGAGTGTCCTGGTTTTGCTGCATGTACTAGGTGACAGTAGTATGTTTTAATAAGACATGTTACCAGGATTTAAAAAAAAAAAAAAAAAGTTACACAGTTCAGTTTCTAGGCTTAATGTTAAAAAAACTGCTGAAATAAAAATATATAACATGTACTCATACATGAATATGTGTGTGCAAACACTTGTACATACATTTTTTTTTTGTTACTCTTCCTTAGCACTTTCCAATGAAAATAGGTAGGGTACCAAGGAAGGAACACTGTCCCTGGGACTCTGTTTTCAAGATCTGATATTAGGTATTTATCAGCAAACACTCTAGGACCTCCCCTATTCTTTTTAAGTATTACACTGCAGGACCAACATCCCAGCTCCTAAGTGGTCTAAGTGGACATTGCTGTTTTTTTTTTTTTTTTGTTGTTGTTTTTTTTGTTTGTTTGTTTTTTCATTGCTTTGTTTTTGTGGTTTTGGTTATTTATTAATAAGTGTGTCCAGTTATTTCCCCGAGTTATGCTGCTGCCCAGTCCTCTTCTGTTTTTTCTAACTGATGTTGATGGAAATGTAAAAATTGCTTATGTACCAGAGGATTTTTCCCAAGAAAGACCAAGCTGCTGTTGGGTCTTTAGAACAACAAATGTAAAAGCTTTCATGAGTAGGCTGAATCACCATTGTGTTTTATCAATACACAAGAGGAGCAGCACAATGGTGATTTATTTATGTGTAGATGTTGCAGATTTTTACTTTAAAGAATAGGCATTACTGAAGTTGTCAGCAAGTAGCCTTCTGTGCTTTATTCAGTGTTACCTTGGGGACTGGCATCTTGTTGATATAAACCACTAGATTAAAACTGACTCTTCTATAAGTTATAATATTTTTTTAAAGTAAGTCTTAGTTTGTGTTACATTCCTTAGCTTTGAGAAACAACACTTAATTTAAGTATGTACATGTTATTCTCACAGTCCTGTCACAATGCTTCTTATTCTCCATCAGCTGATTTCCAGAAAATTCTCCTAATTTATTATCTCACCATTGTACAGCACTGAGCCAGAACATCAGAAATGAACGGGGATCTGATCTCCCTTCTCTTGGGGCTCTGTCTGTGTTGTACTTCAGGCTTCACACAGAGGGCATAATGATCTTTTGTCTCTTGTCAGGGGCTACACGGTTTTATGTCCATTAATATATACCATTTTAGGTCATAGGAATTATAAAGTTGGTTTAAATGTTTTTTTTTCTTATGTTATTGTTCAATATGTGATGTTTAAAAAAAAAGTATATTGTTAATCCATTTCAAGGGTTAGTGTTTTTATCTGATATTGTTATCCATTGTCATATATAACTGTCTGGTTTTAATAAATTCATGAGTAAATGCATATAAGGGTATTTTGAATATTTTTTCAGAATCTTGACAGTGAATTTGCTGTGGGCATATTCATTTCTTCTTTGCACAGTTTGAATAGGCTTCATAGGCAAACATACTCTCAGCTCCAGCCCACTGTCACTCAGCTGGGGTGTGAGCGGTGCCTGGGCTATAATTTTCCTGTCAGATAACTTCATCCTCACTGTGCTTACTCAGTTGATAATAACAACACATAGTTATGCCGTGCCATGTGATGTATTATCTCTTACTGTCACTTTAAGAGGCACCGATGCAGCAGACGCAGTTGCCTCATTTAATCTCCGGGCTTCATGGCTGCAGGAATGGACTCTCTTCAGCATCAGCAGCATCTTTTTTTCCTCATGCCACCGGGGACTGCTCAGCAATCAAGTCTGGCGGGGATTGAATCTTCACCACTATGCACAACTTCTTCGACCTGCCGAAATGGTACAGTGCTGAATTTATTATCTGCACGTCTAGCCCTTTAAGTAACATTTCTTAGTATTTTTGAGGAGCAAGTAATACTCCCTTGAACACCGTAGGTAGGGCACGGCGCGGATTAAAATAGTCATTTATTTCTAATGGTGATTTTTTTTTTTTTTTTTTTTTTACTCGAACGGGGCGTTTTTGTTTTCCCTAAATGAAAGTAGCCTGCTGGGATGGGAGGATGTCCTGTCGGCTACAGAGACGTTTCCACTGGGCTGACTGCTCACACGATGAGGAGACTTTTTCTGCTGGCTGCTCATCACTACATTGGACCTGCCTGATTATCTAACACGGGCTCTTTGTGGGCGAGAGATGGGAAATATTGCGACTCAGTGGACTGTCTGCTCCAAGGGCAGAGCGCTACATATCTCCATCTTTTGATAAATAAATCGATTTTACGCACAAACTTGCGATGGTATGTTAGTTTTGAAACGTGTTGGCATAGATGACAATGGTAGGCTGAGTATGAAAGCCGCTTTTTGTTCAGTTATCCACCTATAGGCCAGGCCAGTAAACACTGGTACTCACACTTACGTAAGATGATTGCGTACATCACACCAATAACGTACTTGCCACTTGTTGCGCAGAGGGGAGAGGCGGCGGTGAGACTGCCTGTCTCATTGTCCCAGAATTAAATATAGTAGGCTACAAAATCACTTGTGTTTCATTCAGGCTACCCTGCCTCTCCTAGTCATGGTTTCTTCACTTCTGCTGATGCTGTAGCCAAATATCTGCAACCACAACAATAACATAATTAATCAGAAAAGTTCAAATCAACGTGAAGTTACAGAGTAGCTGTAGACCTTGCAAGCCTAGATCAGGGATTCTCTTACTTTTCATAGCTTACTGAGTAAATCCCTAAATAGATCAACTGTAGATCATTGACCCCATTTGTAAGATTTAGCTTCTGTCCTATGAAATCCCTTTTGAGAAGATTTTGCTGTTAAATATGACAAATACTATAAGTCAGGTGAAACCAACCAAGATGGAGAGTGAAACGCTTGAGGAAAATAGTCATACTTACACGAGCTCCCATGAGGAGCAAATTAATTGCTCATTTTTCTTGGGCGCCCCTTGACTTCCCGGAGGACCTCTGGGGGTCCCTTTTGGAGCCACTGGACTAGATCATAGGCTACACAAATCTCACTGACTGCCAGCTGCCAGTGCAAAGTCTGTACTCTTTTTAGACAGCAGCACAGTGACCTCGTTGACCCTGCCACTAAAGGTCGGATTTTCTATGCTTTGGACCTTTGACATCAGTTCATTTGAAGGTCAATCATGTTTATGTGCGGCTGTGAGGACAAGGAGGGCATGGCTGAGACAGAGGCAGCTGCACCAGCAGTGCATGAACTCACTGTGCTCCCTTGTGGCAGCAGAGAAAGGAGGCTTTATATGCTGTTGACTGGACTAGTTTTTAGGGTTCTTGTCACTGGCTTCCAGTGAAACAACACATAATGACCTCACACAGTATATAACACACCGAAAGGATAAGAAAAGTTATTTCTCTTCTTTGTTTCAGTTCTCTACTGGATTATGAGATGTAGGTGTACTCTGGGCACTGGGGGATTACCATTCCATGGAAGAAATTTAATCAGAACGTTCACTGCTTTTGTCAGTGCTTTTACTGCTTTTCCAATGAATGTATTTTTGCTTGATACAGTCCAGCTCTGAGGGGTCCTAGTGTCCCTCTCTAGAGGCAGCAGTGGAGAGAGAGGGGGAGTTGGTCCAGCACATCATGTCTCTCATTTCAAGTCGTAAGCCCTCCACAGGTCAGCGCAGGTACTGTTCTCTCCGTCTCCCACATCTAGTTTTAAATACCTGAAAGAGATGAATGATTTAACAATGAGTATTGTGATTTTTCACCCCCTTTGCTTGATATTGTAAATGATATATGTACCTTAATCTCTCCCTGTAAGGCGCTCAGTGGGCACGAGTGGTGGGACCGGGCGATATTCCCATAGTGACACATCTAACACCAACACCTATCCTGGTCGGGGCAGGGCAGCTGAGGGCAGCCCCACAGCTCGCACGTATCCTAGTACACCCAGGTGAGATGATATAAAAGCTGCTCTTTGCACACAACATGATTCATTTAAAGGTCAGCATAAATGAAGGAGCCAGTGAAGGTCAAAAGTACCATTCAGGTTTGCTGAGGAAAAAAGTTTGGTCTGGAAAGAATACGCAGTACGTATGCACTAAAGATATGTGAAATAGCGTCAAAAGTAAAGAATGTCTATCAGTATAAGGCAGTTTCAGTCAAGTTATCCTGTTCCACCATGAGCATGATGACACATTTACAAACTTTTTCATTTATGTGGTTAGTCATTATATTTCAGCTGCAATAAATGAGAGTATCAATAAATGTATTTGTTCTCTCTGCTAAAACTATCAGTGTCACTGGGTAATCATTAAAAATCAGAGGTCTTGAGCCATGTCAGTGATAATTAGAAAATTGATAAGAAAATTGTGTATACAGGTTACCAAGATGCTCATAGCTGGCAGGCAGGCAATTTTCACTCGTTTGTTCTTTTTTATGTACCGTACAGTATTATGAAGAAATTTTCATAGTATACATACAGCACCTGTCTGTTAAATGAGGGGTTCAGTAATGCTGGCCCACTCACCTTTATCTGCTATAAAAACCTCCTTTGTGATTGTCTTTTTTTAAGGCTGACATTGTTCAGTCCTTGTTAAAGAAACCTTCCTCTCTTATTAATAACTATAGGTCCATTCCTAAATTATCCTTTTCCAGTGAATAAGAAAAAGTCATTTCCCCACAACTGATAACTTTCACAAAAAGTAATGGTGTCTTTGAATATTTCCACTCAGCTTACAAAGCCCTCCATAATACAGATATCGCCATAATCAAGGTCACAAAAATGACTTACACTGCACAAGTTACACCAGTGATTGTGCAATATTTGGATTTTTAGATTGAAGTACCCCCCCTATTTCTTAAACAGGACATTGTTTTTTTGTCGGTAATGCCCCCTCCTCTCTGGCTCCCCGCTCTTGTAGTTATCCTCAGGGGTCAATTTTGAATCCTTTACTGTTCTTAATTGATACAAAGCATCATTTGTAGAGTCTGTTTCCACTGTTACAGATGATCTTCAGCTCTCCTTAACCATCTCTCCCCCACTTTCTGGTAGTGTTGATAACCTAAAATCAAACATCAGTAGCAAATCTGGAATGTCCCAAAATTTCTTCAGGTTAAAGGAATACTTAACCCCAGTCTATATATTTTGTGTCATGTAGTCACCCCAAGTTGTGGGGAATATTTTCTTGAAAAGTTTTTAATCTTATGCATGTTCCAGAAACTATCACCACTTGTGTTAGCATGGCATTGATTGACGACTTTGACAAACAGCAGCAAAAATCATATGAAAATATCTCAAATTCTAAAACTCTGTGCAGTGTAATCAAAGATTTGTCTCTACATTTGTATGTTGGATACATCCCCAGCCAGTTTACTTTAAATTAAAAAAAAAAAAATGGCATGCCGTTCAGACTTTTCCACTTGACCTTCAAGACAGTTGGGGTGAGCAAATGGTACAAAATATATAGCTTTTGGAGTATTCCTTTAAACGCTGACAAAACACATACTGTCGTGTTTTACAAAAGGGCTGTATGAATAGGACTTTTTTTCTTCTGATTATGGGTACTCACCTGTGTCTCATGCCTATTGCATGGTTGTCATACCCATAATCACAATTAAAAAGGCTATCCTGGGTATTATTGCCTCACTTGTATTGCCGTGACTGTCAACTCTCATAAATACAGGCACTGTGTCTGTTCACCCTGGCTTCTTTCACACCCAGACTCTCGACTGAGTTCTCACAATGTAATAAAGCGGAACATGTTATGCAAATGAACTTTCCACACCTGTGTGTCAATTCAGACGACAGGCGAAGCACACAGCCTGCAGTGATAACCATGGGATCAGGCCCCCAACCCCAGAGCAGTACCTCACACCCCTGCAACAGAAGGAGGTGTGTATACGACATCTGCGAGCCAGACTGAGGGAGAATGTCGAAAGACTACAGCACAGGTAAATCTTGAAAAATACTGGGATCATTTACATTTCTGTCGTATACTCTTGCAAAACATTAAAAAGTGTCCCTGTTAAACACTGCATCATATCTAGTGAGCCTTGATCAAACAGTTGGCTAGATGACCAGTTATATTAGTCACTGGGATTTTTGCCAGGCAATTTCCATCATGCAATCTGATTCATCAAAGCCAAAGCACAACTAGCTGTGGTTTGCCAGTTGCTGTGGTGACTTTTGTGGTAACCATTTTTTCCCATTTTGTATTTCTGTTTATGAACAACCTTGGAGAAAACCACTCAGTCAGTACACATGGGGAAAAAAAGCATAATGCCCTTGTTATTTTGGGTACCTAGTTGCTTCCAGTGGTAGTTGACTATGCCTAGTTCGATCAAAATCCTACCAGACTATCACATCGGATCAACACATTAGACTATTAGGTGTCAGTACCCCTACAGTTGCCTGCATTTTTATAATTGATATCTTCAATTTCATGCCCATGACCTGATCTAAAGTATTTTCGCTTTCTAAGCATGTCTGGGCTAAGCTACTATGCTTTGTACCTTCAATAAAAGAGAGCTATGCTTCATAAATAAGTCCACGATACTATATTAATCCTTTTTACTCTGTCAGGGACTTTGAGATAGATGAGCTGAGGAGCCAGCTGTACAGGATGCAAGAGGACTGGATTGAGGAGGAATGCCACCGTGTGGAGGCACAACTAGCCCTGAAAGAGGCCCGCAAGGAGATCCAGCACCTCCAGGAGGTGGTGGAGTCAGTGAGGACCAACCTCAATGCCCGTGAACAAGACCCTCACATTCAGAAGCCATATCCAGGTCAGCAGGGAGCTCGGCCAGGTGGGAAATCTCGTTCCTGTGGCTGTTCTCCGGCCAGCACCTTGAGCCGCAGCACCACCTACACACGGCTAAGTAGTGAGGCCCTGGCTTTGCAGCTGGACCGCAACTTAGCTGCTCCAGAGGCAAGCGGAGCATCCCGACCAGCAGGGCAAACCCACCTGCTTCTGGAGGCTGCCCTCCTATCAGAGCAGGTGCCACCACCCACCCACGTCCGAGGCCCCCCAGCTGTGCCTCACTCGTCAACCTTTGAGAAGTTGTGCAGTGGGGGGACTGTGTTGCCGATCTCACACTCCTGTCACACTCTCAGTAGCAGCTGCAGGTGCAGTGGACACACCTACCTCCCCCATCATCACTTGTTTCTGCACTTACCTCAGGAGGAGCCCCCACCAGCAGCGGCAGGCCCTGCTCCTGCCTCTGCCAGCGCTCCTATCCAAACCCCTGCTCCGGCGGCAGAGAAGAAGCCTGAGGTTCGGTCTCAGGCCTGCAGCCCCACCATGACCTGGCTCTCAGAGGAAGGTGGTGGTGAAGAACTGAGTGTCATTTCCTTACCGACAGCAGACATCAACCTCCCAGAACCACATCTGTTTCTGCCCTCTTTGCCTCCCTCTTCTCCTCCTGAGCAATCGTACAATATAGAGATGCTACCTCCTGACAAGCCAGAGGAGGTGGTGAAGGTGCCAACAGTGCCCCAAACCTGCCAACCCCAGCCCGTAGCTCAGCTGATAGAGATGCAGGAAGCTACAGGAGTGGAGATAGAAGGGGGGAACGAGGAGGAAAGCGAAGGTGTCAACGAAAATGAGCATTCTCCTCAGCGGTGCCACTGGAGCCGGTACTTCCTGATAGATTTGCTGGCTTTGGCAATGCCAGTGGTCCCAACAGTGGCCTGGCTGTGCCGAGGGGCGCCACGGGAAGTCATGCCTGTGTATCACATCGGATCCCTGCTGAGAGGTTGCTGTGCTGTGGCCCTTCATTCGCTTCGCCGCCAGGGTGCAGGCAGGGGCCGCGGGCCTACCAGTATGAACGGGGCAACACTGATCTGAGGTTTTTTGCTCCTTGTTACTCAACAGCAACACAACTCTGAACCACTGCAGGCACAGCCACAGCCACCTTGACTTACTTCAAATTTAATTGCATTTTGGTGATTACAATGTGTTGGACAGCCCCTCTTATATGATTATTAGATTTACCATAATGCCCTTGTGATTCTGTGGTCATGCCTTGCCTTAGAAGAACAAAGGATTAGTAGTACAATAGGGAATGTTTCATGACTCCAATAGATTTACTGCCACTGCCTGCAATCACTATACAGCCCGTTGCATGTAGCCCAGAGGGATGGTCAAGCCTTGCCAATTTCACACCATTTTACCAGGCTAGAAAGCCTTGTTTGAATTTTGAACCTTTTGATAAAAAAAATCCAATCCCACACATTAGCCCTTTAATACTGTATATAAGATCTTATGTGGAAAAAATTCCTCTATTTTGAAAGTATTTCTTCTAGTACCCACAGTGGGGTTGATGGGATCCTGATGATACAATCAAAAGACTTGCACCAGACTTAGATGAACCTATATGCCCTCATCTGGGTGGCGATCTTGGACATGGTACACACATAGTGACAAGGGAGTTCAGTTAAAAAAATCAGTGTGATTCCCACATTTATTTTCATACACAACTCATTCACACCTAGGAAAACACTGAATTTGTTTTAAGATTATTTGAACATTTACTTCAAACATCAACGCTGCTCCTTCTCGGCAGTAAAGAATCCAGAAAAACAACATTGTTGTGTCTTGTGGCAGATAATTGACTGATGAAAGCCAGTTATGTTTTTGTCAACATTGCAAGATATTACCAGTCAAAACACAAATAAAATTGATCTTTAGTTGAGGTATGACAACAAAAGAATAACAGAATAATGGAGCAAAATAGTTAACTTATTGGAAATGCTGGCAAACCCAAAATCCTGTTGAAAGGAAATCAAGGCGCTCTGCTGAGCTTTCAACAGGAGAGCCTTCGTTGCAGTGCACATCTAAAAATAAACTCTTTAGGTGGGTGTATGAAAGTGTATGAAAGGGTACACAAGTGTACCTGACTTCTGCTGTTCCAGTCCTGAATGCACTGCCTCGACTTGTGTATCTGCAGAACATCATGTATTTCTGGACACGTTTAGCTGAGGAAATCGTTTTTAAAAAATTTCTTCAAGTTCTTTAAGACAAAGTAGAGGCTTCGTTTTCATTTGCTCCTCCCAGTAGGCTTTATCTGGCCATTTATAGCTAAATAAATGAAGCACTTAGATGAGTTGTTTCTTTTCTTCGGTTTATCAAGAAATAAACGATTTTGGATACAGTGATTTATTTTCTGATGTCAAGTGTATCAAAACTATTTGCACAGTTGCAAGAAATGGTTAACAAATGAAACGTTAATCTTTGTGTCAAGCAATGTAGACTGCTTCCACAGCATTGTGTTACAATGCAGTTATATTAATTATGTATGTAACATTGATGTGAGTGTTATTACTCAAATGTGAATACTGATCTAAGCAGTGTCCCTTGTGTGCATTAACTGAAATGGCTCAATCATAACCACAAGACATGATGTGGATGTGCATATGGTTACCATTGTCAGCCTTATTATGCAAACTAAAGAGCAATGTTGAAGCTTTCAGGGATCTTTCCAACAGGGTTTCAATACTAGCTTAATTAATGATCCAATTTAAAAGCCCAAGATTAAGGCTTTTAACAACACCAAATTAATAGAAATTTAATTACATGAGCAGTGCAATTTATCTGTTGGTTAGAACAGCACATGTTGCAGTCTTTCAATTTCACACTATTACAATATTTTAAATGGGCAAATCCCCAGACTCAATTCCAAAACAACTGCTTTATTTCCATGTCAAGGGATGTGCTTCACAATTTATATTTCCTTGGCATGCCATCAGCCTTTCTCCATTCAAGCACTTTTTATTGCATAGCCTGCAGTCTGCTTACCTGCATATAGACTTTTAATTATCTGTTGAACAAACCAAAAGCAATTAATCAGTTATGAAGTGTATTCATTACATCTGCACAAGAAATGGTAGAATATCAAATGTAAGAACCGTGGATACACTTTCTCTTCTTTGAGAATAAAGTTGCCTTGTCTGTTTTTCTATCTGTGTACTGTGAGATCAGAACACATTTATAAATTGGTGTTAATTACAAGGCCTACTGTAAGTGAATGTCAATCATGGTGTGATACAAACCCCCAAGGGAAGGAAGAATTTCACTTTGTGGTAAAATTAATTCTTTTAATGTGTTTAGAGTAAGGAACAGAGCTTTAAGAACATCCACAGCTTGTTACACACAACTCCTCGAAATAAAGACAATCACAATCCCCAAGATGTGCCTGAAAACCTTTGTGAGGGAACTTGCCATGCAAATTTAAAAACTTTCTGCCAAGGATCAATATCTATCTTTTTTTTTTTTTTTTTTTTTTTTTTTTAAACTGTTTTTACACAAGACACTTTCATTTGGAAAAAAAAATACTTCCACCATTTTCAAGTCCCCATGTCTTTCCAAGCTATCAAAAAGACAAGAAATTATGTCTTTATTCTGGTTTGTAGACTGGATAAAAGACAAAAAAAGTCATCTTACTCTTATAAATTAATGATTAACGCTGCTATATAGACATAGCAAATCCTTCACTTGCAGCAACCTGTCTGTATGGCAGTGATGTGCTTGATCATGCAGTCTTCTTTGTAATCCCATACATATATTTTTTTTTTTTAAATTAAGCCAAATAACAAAATGTATCACAAAGGTACTTCATAGAAATGTCATTGTGTCAAACAACAATTTATTCTTTTTTTATTATTCTTTTTCTTGTTTATCCAAGACAGTTCATTACCCGCAATCAATAAAATTTTAGCGAAAGGCCACATAGAGCCACAGGAGTGAGATCAATTCAGTATTTCCCTGGGCCTGATGGCAGTTACACTTTGTACAGTCAAAACAAAATAAAAATAATAATAAAAAAAAAGAACACCATAAAAAAAAATCCATAACAATAACAAATACATGGAAAGGTATGGCCTATGAATTGTATCTATGGAATCTAAAGTATAGTGCGAAGGAGAAGGTTTTAAAACAAGTGACATAACAATTTGTATCTAAATGGAAAGGAGAGTGAAGTAGTGAAGCTATAGACATAGGTCCTATGCAGGAATCAACAGCAGGAATCATCTGTTAACATTTTCCTCCATGTTCCCGAGATAGGAGTCAACCTGTGGTAAAAGAAAACGGATTGAACTTGTGTGGTTAAGACGGTAAGATGTGAGGGGATTACAGGATTTAGGACAAAAAGCTTGTTAAGCTCATTCCATTTAAGCTCTTTACATTACCAGGTAAATTACAAAGACTAAGTGTATTGTAACTGCATATGTCTAGCACTTGAACATCAGCAGAAGAGCAGAAAATAAAGGCTTACAGATTGAGGTGATTAATGAAGCACTCAAACCAACTAGATAGTGTGCACTGTCTCTATGTGCTGGTGAATTTTAAGATTATGCTGCTATGCTGTGAGGCTCTCGAATGCAACATCCAGCTCTAGCACAACATCCCATCCCGAACTCACATTAACACTTGTCCCCATCTGCGCTACACACACACACACACATCATTCACAATCCTACACACACACACACACACACACACACACACACGCAAAACCATGCCGGTCATTTAAACATTTAAACTCACCCTGAAAATTTGAGTGGAATTCAACAAGTGCACAAGTTTCAGGCTTCCAGACTGAGCAGCTCCACATCGAAGATGAGAGTAGCATTGGGTGGGATGACCCCTGGGTGCCCTTTGCTGCCATAAGCAAAGTCAGGTGAGCAGGTCAGCTTAGCCCGCTCGCCTACACTCATCTGTGGAGGTGATGAAAAAAAAAATATATATATATTAGTGCCATCAGCAGTAGTAGCAAACTCATTTAAGATTCAGAGAATACAAGCAAGGATATTTTAGAAGTCTTGATGAAGGTGTTTAAACTTTTGCTATGTACACATGGTATGGGCACCTAAAAACAAACACATAAAAATAAGCTATCCAGAATCATGAACATGGCCAGTAAAATTATTGGGAAAGAGCAGAGACAACTGGGGTATAACTATAAAATGCAGGTGAAACAAAAAGCCAGGCAAATCGTTTCTGATCTTGTTCATAAAACATAAAACTGTCCTCTGGAAGACGCTATAGAGCCTCTGCAGCAACCAACAACATTAGAAGTCTTTCATACCAAATGCAATAACTCTGCTAACATGGCAAGCCCCCCTGACACTGGAGCCATGTCTGTTATTGTTGTCTGCACTCGGCATGTTGTATCTGTAATGTGGGTTGTATTGTGATTTACTGTGATGGGTTTTAACCAACCGGTGGAGCCGAGGGCAAGTTTCCACATCTGTGTACAATAAACGTTATCTAATCTAATACTAATTGCTAACAATTAAAAATTAAAGTCCAAGCTGTGCATTTGCAGAATCCATATTTCCAGTGGGGGGGGGGGGGGGGGGGAGCCTCTCCTCACCCTGGCGACTCCGTCCTCCCAGCCACGAATCACCTCCTGATGTCCAATTTTAAATTTGAATGGCTTTCCACGTTCCCTCGAAGAGTCAAACACAGTTCCATCTGTCAGGGTTCCTGTTTAAAAACATAAAATACGAGCTAGTTATTGAGCTAAGGGTTTCTTAACATCATAACTCGACGGGTAACGCTAGCTACGGGTGACAGGGAATCCCGTTTTTTTTTCTCCACAAGCATCCTGCTAGCTAACTGCTAGCTAACGTTAGCCAACTACCGTTAGTCGACACGGATGAAACGCCTGGTAGCCGCTACGGCAGGAAGCTCTCCGTCTAACGGTATTAAGCCAAGATGGGGTCGGTGGAAATTAACAGACAGCGAGCAAGTGCCAGCTATGTTGATGATCCTCTCAGTGAGACGGTGGCTAACTTGAGCCGGACAGACAAGACGGGCGATTTGCTCAGCTGGGCACTAGCTAGCGATCAATGTTAGCTGCTAGCAGGCTAAAGTAACGTTAGGACGTACCCAAGTGTACAGCGGAGAACCGTCATTTACGAATCGGGGTGCCTACAATGCATTTCCGGATGAGCAAACGTTAGATTTTGTTCCCATAATGAAGAAACTAGAGACTGGGTTTCACACATCGGGGAGTAACGGGCTCCGAGTAGCCTGAGGCCAGCTTCCCACATCATCCCCGAGCCTGCTCACTCACCGACATAGTGCACAACGACGTGCTGCCCCTTCTTCGGAAATGTTCGTCCTGGAAATAAAATACAAGAAAAACGCCGGTCTTAACGAAGTGTGGTAACCACTGAGAAAAATAACCGCGTTATACTGCTACACATGTGTGGAAAACAGCGTTTATACCCACCATCGCCCGGTTTTATCGTCTCAACGTCTACTCCCATTTTCGCTCTTCAGTCTTCTTTCTCTCACCCTCCCTGCTTACAATGCGAGCGGAAGCGGGTGGGCTGTGGAGAATTAATACATACGGGTAGGGATCAGTGCAAACCAGGCCCCCTGCTTGTCAAATCAAACCAGAATTTGTGGCAGCATTTCACATGATAACTATACAATGCAACAACATTTGTCAGCTGAAATTTCCTGGTTTGTTTATGCTACATAATTTGGGTTTATAAACTTACCCAGCGTTTGACGCACGGTGACGTCGCCTACATACAGGGGGTGGCCAAGTTTAGTTTCGTTTTGGCACAGTGAGTGTACATGGGGTTTTTCAGGCTGCAGCTGTAACGTGAAAATAAGTGGGAGCCCTTAGGGGCCATACATCACATTGCAGTAGGCAGTGGCGGCTCCAGGATTTTTTTGAGAGGGGTTGCCTAAGGGGTACCAGGTGATGCATGGGGATGGCAAGCTGGGACACTAAAACAAAGTGTTTCTTGTATCACCTCTTCCATGATAGCTCCTGGACATGGGGTGGCTTTTGTTGAAGGTGGGTTGGTTACTTGGCCAAACAAGCTGTATACCACTTCTACCCCCTGCTACCCAAAGTTAGGCTCCTGCACCCACACCGGGTTCCCATCACTTGCATGTTTCCCTTTCACCCTTTTTTGATGTGCACCTGTTAATTTGCTTTGTGCCAGAAAAATTGGTCTGCTGCATTGATCCAGTGTTGCACCTAGTGCATCTACTCTGGTCCACGAGCAGAGGTCGGGTTGGAGGGTGCAGCCTGCTAATTCTTGCACTGCAACATGACAGGAAAACTGAAGGCATTTGAATGTTTCAGGGCTTTTTTTAGAGTCTCTTGCTGAGAAGAGAAACAACTGAACACTCAGGATTTGCATGTTGTGCGTCAAGCCCATCTGCGTTCAGATGCAGTGAGGCTGTGCAGCCGGTTTGAATCCCTGCTCTGATACACTGCAGTGAAGATCTTGGACTCAATTAGTGACAAAAGGCTCTCCAAAGCCGCTGAACATGCCACCAATGAGAACACCAACCACCTTCTCTGTCTCTCAGTTAAGAAATGCATAGGCCTTAGACTACTTAATGAAGTAATCAGTGGCCACTTGTAATGGTTGAAAAACATAGAGCCCATACATATTTCGATTTTTTTGTTTTGTTTTGTTTTGTTTTGTTTTGTTTTGGATGTGCTGTGCTCTGCCTCTATTGTTATTTGTAGTGGTTGCTCCAGTCGGTGTATAAACCTCACTAAGACAAATCCTGCCAAAATTATGTCACAGGATGACGTGAAGACAAACAGCACTGGCACCTGGACTCTCACACCACACCTGCACAAACTCGAGTGTAAGTATGACAAAAGATACCTTTATTAGGGTTAGTTCACTAAGACTATTAACTTTACTAGGGCTGGTTAAAACTTGAAGATAAAATTGAAGTGAAAATGATAAAAGGTCCACAAAGCCAGTGGGTAAAATGCCAGAGTAACAGTATCCAAGATCAACAACAAAAGAGAAAATAAGTTCAAGCTCAAGCCAAAACAGTAAAAGGCGATTAAAATATTCTGCCCCGTCTCCCGGGTCTGTTCCAGGCCTCCAGCCCAAAATTTCCTCCCCTGCTGGGTTGGATGCAGAGTGACTAAACTGTGGGCACAGTACGACAGAACGGTTCTCTTTTACACTGCTGCTCAATGTGCTGTTCCACTTCAGCATTCAGCCAGTGGGATGCGCTTGCTGAAAGTTGAGGTATTTATGTACCGCAGCAATAATGAACGATACTGGGGAATTCACTTCTGCACATCACATATACATTCTCACTTTCTGTCACCCATTGTGATTGTTGGGCTATCATTATGAAAGCAATGGTCTCCCTTACTTTCAAGTGTTTATCCACCAATTTGCACATTTCTTGTTTGATTCAGTTAATTATTGATCTGTCAGTTGATTTCCCTATTGGTGGTTACTGGTGGTTATTCCCTATTGAACTGATTATTGGGTGTAACAAATGCCCCCTCTCAAAGACCCACTCTCTTGTGGAAAAAGAAAACAACTCCTTTCCTCTGACCCGTAGGACTTGTTAAGCCATCTCACTAAACCCATGTGACTTTGGATTTCACATCTGACTTCTTAGAGGAAGGCCTCAGAACATTTTCAGAAGAAACGCCACTCCTTTGAGCTTGTGATGAGTTCTTGTACGAGCTGAGTTCTTGCTTATGACAGTGAGGGTTTACATATGACTTGGAAACTGATATATGCCTGCTGTATTCTGCAGAAGTGCTTTTTGACTTGTGTGACAGGCCATTTGCCTTATGATGATTGTAACATGGTGAGGAATTTGATTTGTGTGAGTATCTAGTCTTTGTGGTGTGATGTGAATTCAGATTTGAGTTTGCCCTTGATGCCGCCCTGGACTGTGGCTGCTGCAGATTTGCTGCATTTGGCTGTCCTGCATTTTCTCCTTGGTCAGCTGAAGATGTGGCTTCTGGGCTGGAATGAAAGAGAAAAAATCATTACTCACATAGATGATAAACTGCATTTTTAACAAATTGTAACGGGGGTTAGTGTCAGTTCCTCAGAAATGAAAGCTCTGGCATGAAACTTTTAAATAGGTCAGGCTTCTCCATCTCAGGACCCTATTTATGCTTTTGAGCAAAGCAAAAGCAAAGGCTGAATGGTGGATTTTGTCACAGCTTTGCTCATTTTGCTTGCTGAAATACAGGCTCAGATTTAGTGAGACAGATTACCCTAAATGAGAGGTTAAAGATGCTTTGGGTAACAGTAACAAATCTCCTGGCTTTAAAATTCACCCAAACGAACACTCACAACACTGTGGTCTGTTGTCCCTGGAGCTGGGAGCGCTGCTTCTCATTGATCGGGTAGGAGCGGAAAAAAAACATCCCGACCAACAGTAGTGCAATAGGAACGGGTGAAAACAGCACAATCAGAGCCGTCACCACGCCATCACCATGGCTACATGCACCCGCTCTGTAGCCCACAAAGCTGCAGAGAAGGAGAAAATCAAATGTGACTCTCAAACAGATGAACACGCATAATGAACCAAGTTTAAAGAAGATTGGCTCACTGTAATGTCATGGTGGAGATTCCAGCGGATAGACCCCCTGCTAGTTTAGTGCAGAAGGCATAGCAGGAGAAAAACAGAGGCTCCAAATCCTTGCAGGAGGGGTTTCTCGTGGAAAAATCGTCCACCACATCTGGGAGCATGGACCTTTAGCACATACAAGCTGGTATATCACATATCAGCAGTGTAAAACCACATCTTTACTTGTGTGCTGACATTTAAAATTACTGACCAGCCAGCAAAATAGATAATCACTAGAATATTCATCACTTGCCAACAGGATGCGAGGGGTGGGCTGAGGTGTTGTGAATGATTCATGTGCATGCATTGCATTCGGTTCTGATTCTGACGAGGTTTGACAGGGCCCTGCAAAGGACGGGGGTGGGGTGGGGGGGGCTTCATGTCCTGTCTGAGCACTGACTCACCATGGTAGCAAGAACATGGTTGCCAAGCTGAATCCCATCAGAGCACACATAATCATGAAGACTGACAGGTTAGTGGGCACACAGGCAGTTATAATCACCGCTGGGATGAAGGGCTGAGGGAGACATAAACAGGTCACACAGGTAGCAACGGAAATGCACGGCAAAGGAAAAGCAACAAACTCTGATCTTTCAAATTGTTGTCCAAGCTGAGGAATTTCCTTGCTTCCTTTCTTACTGCGAGTCCGATGATAACTGTGGCTTTTTTGCCTATTCTCACAAGGACTGCTTGCCATAATGGAACTGCTATGGAGGCGGCAGCCTGTGAAATGATTGACACTTTTTCAATTCACATTCAAAGCATATTTTGTTCTGTCATCATGCATTTTTGCGAAATGCTGAGCAAGTCTCAGTGTTAATGATTACAGTAACAGATTGATGTAGGAGAAAGGGTAGATTTCAGTGACTGTGCCATTTTTGCATCTTACCAGTAGAAGCAGTAGAAGATGCTGGAACTGGGCTCCTAGCCCAGCTACATGACTGCAAAAAAGTGCAAAGTTACCCAAGGACATCTGATGTGGGACAAAAAAAAATTCAATGTGTTAACCTTTGATTCTCATGAAGTTGAATTATTAGAATTACAACATTCTCTCTGTGAATTTTAAAAGCTAATCTTTAAGGGAATGCAAGAGAGTCACTTTGCCATTATTCTGACTCTGGTTTCAAAAAGGTACCTGGAATGCAAGTGCAGTGAACACAAAGCCCAGGATCAGTCGTCGATAAGGAACGTGGCACACCAGCAGCTTTAGGGAGGTGAGATAGGACACTTGCACTTTCTGAAGAGAGCAGGGGGCCGCTGTGAAGAAAATAAAACTTAGATAATTAAGAAAAGGAGAGTGAAGTATCCAAAATACAGTGAGGCCAGTAGGTAAAATTATTCAGCATCCATATATTTAAAGGTTTTTTATCATGTTTGATCAATCTTGACCCGATGGCTGACTCACACTGTTGCTCCTTCACTCCCAGGAGGAGAACCAGGGTGCACAGGAAAAACAGGGCACCCATGACCAAAGCTGAGGTCAGGAAAGCTTTTCGCTGGGGGAAAAATACACACATTTTCACAAAGCAATAAAAACATTCTATGTGCAATCATACATGCATAGAAAACACACACACACACACACACACACACACAGAAGGACGCAGAAGCAGGGCTGACAGAGAGCACCAAACCAGGTCACTAATGTAATTTTAATACCTCTATGTTGTTGTTACTTAGCTTTTAGAATATGAAGTTATGCAGGAAATGTATTCCAATTCACACAGCTGCTTAGATAGCACACATGATTATTAACCATTATGTCAACTTCGGCAAATGATTTTTTTTTTTAAAAAATCCTTTTTCACATTAACTGCAATGGATTATGGTTCTTGTTTTTTGTAAGTGCATTACTCATGTAACCCTATGTAAAAATTGTAAAAAAAAAAAAAAAAAAAAAAAAAAATGTCTGCGAATACATAACATTGTTCACAAGCACACACACACACACACACACACACACACACACACACACACAGAGGGTGGGAGGGAGAGAGAGGCACAGGTTCAACAATGCCTTTGTTGAGCTAAGAACAGTAAATTACAGGGTAACAAGATACTCCTGAGACTGTTCAAGTTCACTTTCTAAAGCAACGCTGCCAGACTGCTGTTAGAAAAGGGAGAGTTCTGTCCCTCACTGTCCATTTATCTCAGGTAGAAGAACCAGTTTTGTTTTGTTTTTTTTTTTTTTTGAGCAGTTTGTTTGGCAGCAGTTTGCCAGAGCTGGTCGCAGTGTTACCGTTTCGTGAAGTGAGGCAGCGTGTGGTGAGGCTGTGCTTTGAGATATTTCATGGGCCTGGTCCAGCTGCTGACAGGCCCCGTCCTTCTCTGTATTATAGACAGCGATGACCTGACCCTGAATTACTGAAGCCAAGAGCATCGCCAACATCTCCACACTCATCCCTGCCAAAGAGGAGCAGAGGTAGAAAAGAGGGAAAAAAGCAGAGAGAGAGAGATCAGTGATCCCTGATTATTTCTAAACCTTTTTGTCTACATTTTGCTTTCCGTGGCCTCGGAGATGTCTGTGCTGTCTGCAGAGCTGGTTAGATTGCTCTTACTGTAGGCGGTGGCAGAGTCTCTGTCTCGCTGGTTTCCCCCCAGGAACATGTTCAGAGAGAGGTAGGGGACGTCGTAACACTGTTAATGGATGGCAGGGAAAAACATGAGGTCAAATGACAGCGCGGGGAGTGGTATGAGACACTGTAGCCATGGTGACACCGCTCAGAGCAAAATGGCAGCAGTAACACTGACATGGAAATAATTTGAAATGCTGTCACCATGGTGACACTAAGGGGGAAAAGAAGAAGAGAGGCTCTACATTACAGAGTAGATTGAATCACAAAATTTTGGATAGAGATAGCTGGAGAGAGGGAGGGGGAGAGAGAGAAGAGAAGGGATGGGGGAAGGAGAAGCGAGATGCGCGTGCATTCCCGTACACTCATGATGGTCTCAAACAGGCAGGTTGCTGCCAGGAACCAGGGGACGCTGAAAGCCTGAGACACCGATCCTGGTGGCACGAACCACAGCAGCACGTAGGAGATGACACCAAACGGCATGGAGAGAACCGTCCTGCGTTAACAAACAGCAAAGCTCTTCTGAATACCACGCCTGAACCTGAATCAGAACTAAATAAAAGATGAAATCTGTGAATCGTATCACTGCACCAACCACGGAATGAGTTTGCCAATCGGTGTCCAGTTGCTGCGGCTCACCAAATATCCAATCAGCGGGTCTGTCACAGCATCCCACGCCCGACTCACAAACAGGATCATAGAGACATAGAAGGCCTCCATCTGTGAAAACGTCTCTGATACATTTCTCCCACACATGTACAATGCTGCTTAATAAAAGTCACATATAAAAACTCATACCAAGCACATATTAGCGTATACCAAGTATCATATTGCACTCTGACATCTGTGACACTCATCAAATGTCAAAAGTTCAATTCGTAGGTGAAGTCAATCAGTCATTCATTCAAGCTATTTATATTGCATATTTTGTACAATAAAATGCAATGCAATGTGCTTGCTTTACAGTCAAAATAAAGAGAAAGAGTAAAAAAAAAAAAAAAAAAACAATTAAATGTAAGTGTAGGAACAAACTTCCAGGGGTGTAGCCATAATTTCAAAAGTGAGGGGCACAGAATGTTTCTTGTAATTTTTTATTCATTCATTTTTTAAACAATTGTTTCCCAGAATGTTTTACTAATTATCTGATAACTTTGTACATTTTAAATAATTGTAAATTTTAAACTAATTGTCTCATAGTTTTTTGTTTTTGTTTTTTTGTTTTTGTCATTTTTACTAATTTCTGGTTCATTTCATAGTCATGTTTTACTAATTTGGTCATCAGCCAAAGATTTTAGAAAAACAACAATTGGGTGATTAGATTTTTTCTGTTTCAAATTTCGACCTACCACTTCAGTAATGACAACATTTGTTTCACACATGCAAAACTTCCTTCTCACATGCAAAGAGTCAAATACTATGCTGGTTATACATGAACATCAACAAGTCCAAAAAGCTCATGGGGTTTGAATACATGAGGGGTTTTGTCAGGGAAATCACAGTGTGCTTTTTGATAGAAATTCAAAAATGCAGAGTTCAGTGCAGGTAGGCATCTGTCAATAAATCTTTGTGAGCCACAACACGTCAGGCCAATTGTCACCTGTACCTTTACAACATCCAGTAGGAAAATCTGCAGGGAGACCCCCATGGCGGCTGCAGTCATCTGATATGGGACCCCACCCACTGCATAGCAAATCTTCCTGGCCACAGAGACCCCACCCGACCCCTGTGATGACCGGGGAGAGGAGTGATGAGGATGACTCCATGATGTCATTTTGTCGAGTGAGCAATTGAAAAAACTAAGTTCGGTAATGGTAACTGAAAACATCTACAAAAATGTGAACAGACAAAGGTTAGAATACAAAAAATGGTTCAGCAACAATTTGTGGCTGGATTGGAAATGAGAAGTTAGATATGTGACTGAAACTAATCTGAAAACTTTACCTTCTCCTGCTGACTTTCTGTCTTTGCGTCTCCTCTTTGGCAGTCAGCAGTCTGGTTTAATAACCGACTCTTTAATGTCTGCAGATGGTCTGCAAAGTTCTTCAAGCAACTCATCCTCTGGAGTTTGGAGTGACAGTGGCACAAACAGCCCATCCCGAGGTAAATAGTCCTGCAGTCAGTCAGAAATCTGCCTCTCTGGGGTTAGAAACCAACTGCTGCTCGCCTTCAGCCGCAGTCACTTTCTCTCTCACACACACAGTCACCCTTATACTGTAAGTCCCTCTGGTCTGACAGTCTGGTTAGACAGCTCTTTTCTCTTTGAAAGCTGAGATACTCCTATTCAGTCCTCCTGCTCAGATTTGAGATTGAATGAATTGGCTCTGTAGGTTATATTACAACAATTCAACTATAACCAGAGGATGTATGCACCTCTGAATGAAGAGGAGTTGACTATAACAGATAGATAGATAGTTTTTAACTGAGTTGGCCAGTTTTATTGTAACACATTTTAACATCGGTTATGTTACTTTCAGTCTTTTCCTGTACAGTAATAATGTAATGAAATGAAAAGGAATGGATGTGGTGAGCCATGAGAGGTTTTCAGCCTCTGCTCTCCATGAGCACTTGATTTAATACAGTTAATGTTTTACATTGTGGAATGTGACTATATAGTGAGGGGTATGAAAGAAGTTGCCTTGAATGCAGGCATATCGGTGTGAGCCTGACCTCTTGTGGAGTGGCCATGAAACGTCCTTCCATCATTCAAGAGAAGCTTATTCATCCTACTCACACTCCTTCTCCTTCAGCCTTTCTACCCAAGGCTGACAGCAGCAGGCAGGGCTCAAAGTGAGTAGTTACATGTACTCGTGTTACTGTAGCTGAGTGGCTTTTTTTGTGCACATGCACTTTTTCAATATTACAGTATTAACAGTTTGTACTTTTCCTTAAGTACATTTTTGCTGAGGTATTGTACTCAGCAGAATATGAAATCCCATCTATTACAGAACACAAATTTGGCTGTCTCTCTTGAAATACTGAAACTGGACCATCATGAACCGAACAGTGATTGGTCAGTAAGCAGATTTAAGAGGAGTAAGCTCTGAAATAATGAGGATTTTTTCCCAGCAGAATTTTATTCATACTTAAGTAACAATACACCTACTTGAGTAATGATTTGTAGTGCTCTTTCCACCACTGGTTAGCAAGGAAACAAAAGCAGTGTCGCTGGGAGGCAAACCTGAGAGCACCATGTTTCTGCTGGAGAGCGTCATTAGCAAAAACAATAGTTTGAAATCACTATCATTTTATTAAAAGTAATATTTTGACTATGAGTTGTACTCTCTCTTATGGTAATTCCTAGTCTACATAACTTCAAGCTCTGGGCAAATCATCACTAATTTGTTCACTGGTGTGAAATATCAGATGGATCAGCTGGACCAGTTCATATCTGTTGGGATTCATCTGGAGAAACCTCTGTGTTGATGTGATTCTTTAAAGTAAATTAATAGAAGATGACACGTGGCTAAATATGATGCTTTGCATCATTAAGCTTTAATGCTGTCCATTTACAGGCACAGAAGGTGATTTGGCATTCCAGTGGCAGAACAACAGATTTGACACGGCCCCAGTATGAGACAGGAAAACCTTTTGAAAAGTCAAAATGATAAAAAAGAATAAAACCAAAGAAAGTCTCACAGTAATATTGCTCCTTGATCTGTCATAACCAAAATCACAATTTCAACACCAAAGTTCACTTTTTGTAGCTCACTTTTGTTTGAAAATCTTGAAAAAAACAAAACAAAACAAACAACAACAAAAAACTTGCAATGCTATGCCATTGCACCTCCATTTTACATCGTCCTACAAATTGGTGCTTCTACTAGCATTGTCCTTGGCCTGACGGAGTCCATACAGCCATTTGATCACTCTTGCATTTCTCTCAATGACCGAGACCCCATAGGGAACACGCTCTGCAACGTCCCCACCATCCTCATCATCATCATCATCCTCTCTGCCAGAGCCTGCACACTCAGACCCCGGAGCGCTGGCACTGCGGAAACGGGTGAGAGACACAATGTCAGAGCCGGGTCCCGTCAGCTCCTGCAGGTCTGAAGGGTCCAAACCACACAGGTTAAAGAAGCGCTCCAGCTCTGTTCCAGCACGGGAGTACCGGTCACTCATGTCTGATTTTGAACGGGTCAGAGAGGGGCGTTTCCTGGAGCTAGAGGAAGACAGACGAGTTATTGCTGGGGAAGTAGGGGGGAACAGAGGGAGGCCGAGAGGGGGTGGGGCAGGGTTGTGGGTCCCAATAGGAGAAGAGGGAGGGAGGTCATGTTTAGATGGGGCAACAACAGGTTTCAGAGGAGAAGGACTCGGCAGTGTTCTGGGGTGAAAGAGATGCAGGTTTGAGGTCGCCAGATGGAGTGGAAACTGAGACTGTAATGGCATGGGCTGAAGTGGCTGCCGGATGTACTGCTGAGGTCTGCACGGCGTCCTCACCGGCCTGGCCTGGGGCACGACGTCCACCCTACGGATGGTCACTGTGGCCGGGGACCCAGTGGGACTGGAGCTCTCTGCCTTGGCCGGGCCAGAGGCTTGCAACCTCACCTTAGCCGGACTGGACCATTCGGGGCAGGGAGGAGGACACGGTCTCTCTGCCCCTGCAGGAGTCGGGCAGGGAGAGTTGTGCGTTGTGGCAGAACAGTCAGGACTTTCCTCTGAGCTTGCAGTGGAAATAGGGCCGTCGTTCACGCCACTGATCAGGTTGCTCAGGTGCTGTAGATCAAGTGGCACACTCCCTTGCTGTGTTTTTGGGCGGTTTGGGGTCTTCCTGGTGGGTCTAATGGTGGTTGTAGGAGTTGTCGGAGGCCTCCGCACTTCAGGAGGCCGGACTGGCTGTTGCTTGGAGAGGGCTACTTGACTCTTGACATATTTAGCCTTGTCTGCCTCCAGCCTCTCCACTGCACTCTGCTTTGGTCTTCCTGTTGCTGACGGACATTGCCGGTAGAAGTCTGGCCCCACTGGCCCCTTGGGCCGCAGGCGTGGGGGTGTAGCTGCTGCAGCCGCCCTTGCCGGTTGCCTCAGTGTTTGCTGGAGAGTCTGCACAGGCATTATGCTGAAGTCTGACCTGGCCTTGTTAACCTTATATTTACAGTTCCTTCTGTGGCCACCTATATGTAAATGTCCTCACTTTGCTCTACAAAAATGAGAGAGCCCATCTAATTTGTGCCAGTGTGTAGCTCTCACATGATCAGCGCTGCTTCTGTTTCATTCTTCAGAGATATAACTCCAGCATCTGAACTCTAGTTCCCTGACATTTGGACTTCCTGTGGGGAAAGAGAGACACTGCATCAGCAAACAACAATACGAAACAAAGACATATCCTTGAAATGCAAGTAAACAGTCTGTTATCTTTAAAGGACAGACATATAAACAGACAGAATTCAAATGAACAGCCAGCATTAGTAAACATTTACCCTAAGAGACCAACAGTATATCTTTGTCAGATGCTGTGACGCTGGACACGACAGCCTCAACAAGACGCCTGCAGACAGAAGTAAGCCCTCCCCTTCCACTGGGGAAAGTTAAGGATGCAGCCAATCATGACTTTCAGACATTATGCATCTTCTTAGTTCATTGGCTGCCAGTGACCGGCAAATGAAAACAATTACTCCCGGCCATCCATCTCTCCCAAGTCAAACACACAATAAAACTGACACTTCATTTTCAGTCACTATGGGGCTTTTGAAAAGAGTGAGAGTGGACAAGAAAAGAATGTGTGTGTGTGTGTGTGTGTGTGTGTGTGTGACAGAGAGAGATGGATGTCTGTGTGTGTGTGTGTGTGTGTGTGTGTGTGTGTGTGTGACAGAGAGAGATGGATGTCTGGTGTGTGTGTGTGTGTGTGTGTGTGTGTGTGTAGCAGGACAGCTGTCAACAAGCTATTGTTTGAAGCCATAGTTAGACACAGCCTAACAGCTGTTCGGGGAACAGTGTCTGCTCTTCTTTAAATAAAGCTCCTTGTTGGTAAAGTTTGTAGGGGATTCCACCTGAAGCCTCTGTGTTCAGCAAAGTCATAAAAACAGGTCCAGCCGAGCATCAGGGACAGCGTGCCTCTTTGTTTAGAGACATAATGACTGGAGCGCCATTGTAATGAACTTGGGGTGCAAAGGGACGCTAATTTGGATAATAACACACTTTTGTGTGTCCTTGAAGGCATCCTTGATGAAAGAAAGAAGAGTGTGTGTGTGTCTAAAATATGCCTCTTGAATAGTCTGCATCTGCCAGTCACATTCTCAACATATTTCTCATTCCAGCTTGAGCCAGGCCAAACTCCTGCTGATAGAGCTATTCAGCCTTCTGCCGGTCTTTACCTCTGTGACACTTTCATGAACTTTAATGTCTCCAGGCCTCCTTGAACTTTTATAACTCACTGAGCAACATTTATCATAAAAGAGCAGGGACACTGGGCATCATGATTTATGGTACATCATTGAGATAGTAGACGGCTGTGTCAGAAACCACAGAGGAATGTGAAGAGGTCGGTCAGGCTAAACAAAAATAGAACCTCTAATTTAGTGTTTCTGAGTCAAGGGAGGAGTAGACAAACATCATTTAATGAAACCGGAAGCGCATGAACAAATACAAGTACAAAAGGCAGGTACACAACTACTCATGCCTCACAGTCACAGTCAAGGCCTGTGCTGAGTCTTGTCCCGACAAGCTCAAGTCTGTTTGTATGAGGGCATTAGCTGTTAGCTGTTGGGAAGTAATCTAATGGACAGTTTTTTGGCCTTTCAAAAGGTAACTCACCTTGACAGTCCCTGTTGAACTCCTGAGCTCTGGGCTGCTCCTCTTACCCCGACATGCCACAATGCAGAACTGGACTGATCCTACCGGAGAGAGTGTGTGTTAATGCGTGTGAAACCACTAAACAGTGCACAAGACAAACCTGTTTGACAGCTCATATGCTCCTCCTGTGCCCTCCCCCTCCTGGCCGGTTGGTCCAATCGCTCCCACACAAGGAAGGAGACTGACTCGTTGGGTCACATGACACTGCCATTGTCTTGCCCTGCGTTCCAATACCCATACTACCATACTATTTAGTAGGGAAAAAAAGAATTAGTATGTCCCAATACATACTAAACTACATACTTTGTAAGGGCAGCTGCAGTACATACTAAAAGTAAAAAGTATAAGTATGCGATTTGGAACGCAGGGTTGCTGTTTCATGAGAAACACTTTGAATTTGATGGTGCCATAGTCTAGCCATGCATGTTCTAAGAAAACAATATTTATTTTACAGTGTTGTTCCATGGCTAATGACTGACCATGTATAATTCGTCCACATTTCCCCCTATGCTGAACAGGCTTTAGTAATCAGTAAGACAATAAAGTAGACAAGAAAAATGATTTAGACAAATTTAATGTTACAACAAAATTGTCTCATATAATCAGAGAAACAGAAACTAGCCTCATAATTGCGATTTGACAGTGAACAAAAAGGAACAGCGACCTACACCCAAGAATATAAAAACAAGTGACTTCAAAGAAATAAGATTTTTATCAGAGTCAAAAAATGTATTTTGTGAATGCTGTGGAGTGTACAACACACACAAACAATCATAGGTTTACCTCCAAATTCACACAAATAGATCTTTCTTTTTGATATACACATTATTAAACTGCCACACAGCCATGATATTTGGCCAAGTGTAATTAAATATCACAGCCATAAAACAATGCACGTAAGGGCGCAGAAAAAATAAACGGTGAAACAGAACAAGAAAGAAGATGTATTCTAACTTAGTTGTTTTGCCTTTTGTGAACCATGCTGGAAGAATGAGCCTGAAAACAATTTGAAGCCAGTTCCTGGTTAAACATGAAGGATTTGCATCTGAGAACATTATGAAAATATAAATGCAGCAACCCTAAGACTAATCCTCACCTGACTTGTGTGATCACAGTAGTTGTTGTTTAACAGACTGCCAAAATGGTATGAAACTGTGGCTTCTATAGTTCTTTCCAACAGCAAAATAATGTTAAAATGAATTAAAACAACAACCCCAAAACCATCAGAATAGTCACTTGACGATAATCACAACAGTGACAAATTCAAAATATGATTCATACAGTGTGTGGATGCCATTTTCTACACTGTCACATCTATTCTATGGTAGTGATTTTTCTGAGGTTTCCTTTGCTTTCCTTTGATAAGTGGTGTTTCAGAGAAATGGATGGAGTCCACCTTTGGAAAAGTCTGCATAGGTGTGCTGGATTCAACAGAGACTCATCATCCTAAATGTGATGAAAACTGAAGAAAAATAAACTCCAGCAAATAATCTACAGTGATGAAGGGCCATTAGTTCTTTGATTTCCACTGTTTATATTAAAAATGTTTCTCGCCTGATCATTTTGAAGATAACATGTTGTATTTCTACGTTGCAGGTTGTTGAAGTTAAGAAATGGCACAGTTTTTATCTTTGTCCTTTGCTCCAAGGCTGTGGGCCCTCCTCCGCCTTAAGCTGCCTCTCAACCCCCAATCTCTCTGTAGCTCCGCCCTCTCCCTCTCCCCTTCTCCCTCTGTCTCTCTCCCGTCCTCAGGCTGGGGCCTGCGGAGCTGCGGGGGCAGGGGAATGGGCTGGCCCAGGAAGTAGCCTTCTTCCTCTGAGTCCGAGGATGACGAGCACGTGGAGCAGGAGTCTTCGTGTTTGTAGTGGCCTGCTTGGAGGGTGAGCGAGGGGGTGTTGCTGCAGGCCCTGTCCCTCTCCTTCTCGCTTCTCCATTCCAGGGCGTCCAGTCGAGGACGGTCGGGCCGGGAGCGCCGAAAGTGTCTCTCCGTGCCCAGATGGAGGCTAGAGTCTGATGGGATGCGGCAACGACTCCATCCTCGCCGCAAGCTACGCTGGTGGTAACAAGATCCGTCTGTTTGGAAAGTTTTGAGAGTTGGAACAATTAATGAAAATGAATGCCGCATTTGACTAAAGGCGTGGCAATAATTCAATATTATCAGTGACTGTCTTTCAGTTTAATCATACTGTGATGATGTGATGATTTCGGGATATTAGTGACATACGTCCTTGGGTGTTTTGAAAGGCGCTATATAAATCAAAGTTATTATTATTATACAGTATTATACAAACTGACAAAATTAGTGATGAAACCTTTTAGGGAATATTTTTTAGAGAAGTTGAGTTTTGTTTGGCATCACACTTAATATTTGAATTCGGTTCAAAGGGATGAATCATACATCAGTCATATTTTGATATGTATCAGTACTGAAAAATATTGTAGGAATGTTGTGATACTGATTTCAACCAGGTTACCCAGCCCTGATTTAATGTTTTGAAAAGTTGAACTCTCCAAAAGCATTTTCTTACCCAGCAGATCCATTTGAGGTGGAATGCCTTTCTGTAGATGTAACTTGCGTCCAAAACCGCCCTCCATCTCATCCTCATCCGGCTCGTTTTCCTCGCCCTCCGCTTGTTCCTCCTCATTCTCCTCTTCATCCTCATCCTCCTCGACAGAGTAGCTGCTGCTGATTGGCTCTCTGAAGCTGACCCTTGCTGTTCCACTGCGAGTAAACTGGGGTGGAGTGTCGCTGGGTGTGTCCTCTGGTTGGGGGAGACTTGGTGTAGGGGGTGGGGAATCCTGCGGCAACAGATCTCGGGACTTGGTGGGCAGAGGCGGCGGGAGGTTAGCTGGAATAGCAGGCGGGAGAGGAGGCGACTCAGGTGGAATGAGGTGGTCAGCTTGGGACACAGAACTCTGAGGAGGAAACACTGGAAACAGAGAGTTGGGAGCACATTATAGATAAACAAAGCCACAAATAGTGATAAACACTTGAATTGCAGTTGGATATGGATGCAGACTAGCACTCAAAAATACATACAGTCAATACATACAGTTTCAGCGATTTTTGATACCTTGTATTGCTTGACTGCTTCTCTCCACCCAGTTACTACAGTCCTTAGCAGTAGAGGTTCCTCTGGAGTTAATACTAGTTAGGGGGTGTCCAGTGTATCCATTTAACTCCAGACCACCCACTGGACGTTTGATTCCACAGTCCCCTGGCAGTAAACTGTATTGTGGCAGGTCGCCAGGCCAAGAAGGTCCAACACCGTTTCCTCTGTGAATGTGGGGAAGGGGTGGGTATGAGCCTCGGGGGTAATGGTGAGCACTGTGGGAGGGAACTCCATTTTGAACTTGAGTAGTGCAGTGGACACCTGAGAAAAGCAGAGTGAAAAAAATGTGTTGAAATGTAGAGAAAATACCAGCACATAGATCACTGATGTAATGGTGCAGCAATAAATAAATGGCATCTTGGACAGAAATGTTTCTCTCAGTAGTTTTGCAACCAGCAGATACAGAATATGTATGTGATGCTGTACAATGTAGAAAAAAGTGTTCTGCTAACTTTGAAACTAGTTATGGGAGAATTTAAGGGAACATCAAGGGGTTGACTCACTGGGTCAAGCTTGTCTCAACACGTGACCTTTGACACAAGTGAATACCACACAAATATGCTCACCTCTATTTTCCATTGTATTATGAATGCAATCTTTTGTAGGCGTTATAGGGGCTTTGATGCCCTCTGGTGGCTGTTGTAGGGAACCTCGCTGTGCTTGCTGGGTTTTTTCTGTTGTCCCGTTGCGTCTGTGTTGAGACGTCCTGCTCTGCAGCGCCGAGTCACAGGAGTCCGAGTTATTGGGGTCTTCACCCAGTGAACAGGGCCTGGAGCAGAAGATGAGACCCCCTCGTGGGAGGAAGGGCCGCCCCAACAGCGGAAGTCGACATCGGGCACAGCAGAAGCATGATTCCACAGCGTGCCAGTGTTGACCCTCATACGTCATCTGGCCCTGATCTATTCCTGAGAAGAGATCAGTTCATTTTTACTCATATCTCACTCCTCCTCTTTGCTTTAATCAGATCACAGCAAAGCACTAGAAATTGTCTCATTTGGTACCTATGTGTTCTCCACATGTGTCACAGTACTCGGCGTAGAGGGACTCATAGCAGGAGCAGCAGTACGGTCGGCTCTCTCTCATGATGTAACGCTGCCCGCCCAGCGCCGTCTCACACTCAAAACAACAGAAGTGCTTCATGTGCCAGTGCCTCCCCTCTGCCTCTGTGCACTCATCTGCAAGAATGATCTAGAATGGAGAGAGAGAGAGAGAAAGAGAGGTCGTTCAGTACAGCAGTAATGACTTAAGAAGAAGTAAACAAATTACGGTCATAAAAAATGCTGAGTGCTGAGGATTTGGTTTAATAAGATGCTACATCTGCACCCTTCTGCTGCAGGCTTAGTTATCGTCTGGGTCAAAGGAACTCTTGCGGTCAGCCGTGTCAGAACTATTAGTGGACTACATCAGCTAATCTCTTAAGTCACACATAGAGGGGCCTTTCAAAACAAGAGGAGGCTGACAGCAGGGGGAAGTGTTGGCTTTATTTCCCACAAAGTCAAAGAAAAAAAAACCTTTCTAATATGCACTGATAAGGGGAAATGATGAAATACTGTATGCTGTTGGTAAAGCAGCTGACAGAGGCTGGTGATTCATTTTAATAAGGATGTACTGCATGAGTAAAGCTTCCTACCTAGGTTACCTTTGAATCAACTGACTCATCTCCTGGCAAAAGGATTCAATATGTTTCCTGCTCTCTAACTCTCTGTAAATAGTGTCAGTGGAGTCCTGCTGTAGCCAAATACTAATAATACTAATATAAAGGATGAGATCACACATTCACCTCATCGCAGGCCTGGCAGCGAGGCTTGAGCCTCTCAGCATGGTGCCGGCCACAGTAGATCTGTCCGTCCTGGTAGAAGTAGATCAGATCGACCAGCAGCTCGCTGCAGGAGGCGCACTGGAAACACTGGGGGTGCCAGCAGCTGCCATGCTCGGCTCGACTGGCAAACACAGCTATGTCCCCACCGCAAATCTGCCTGCCACACTGGAAAAACAGAGGTGGGTGGTGGAGCGGGAAGGAAGTTAGAAGGTGCATCCTCTTACTGATGTTGAAAGCTCTAACGCCCCAGTTTCACTCAGCTTACACAGCTCTACAATCCTATACCTGTGCCTACTTGCAACTCAAATTGCTCCTATTCCTCCAAATGTGTTCATCTCTGATTTCTTTTAATAGCGCTGCCCTCCCATACATCAATAATATAGGGTTACAGGAGTGCTCGTTCCTTTATATTGTGTGGATGCTGTTGTTTTGACCCTTATGTTGGTGATTTCTTCACTCTGTGTCAAAGCATCCTGCTAAATCGCTTGAATGTAAAAAAAATGTAAATGTTTTGTACCTGTTGGCAGATTCCCCCAGTCATAGTTACTGGGAAGAGTCTGACAATGCCTCTGCCCAAGTTTTCCCGCTTCCTCTGCTGACTGAAAAGGCGCAGCTCCTTTTTCTCCTCCTCGTCGAGAGAGTTACAGTATTGAGGCTGGAAAAAAACACGCAATTACTCTTATTGACATTTGGTTGCTAAAAGAGTCAATAAAACACATTCATCTCTTATGGCAAGGAAGAGGGATCAGCATTGTAACAGGACTGTTACTTCATATGGTAAGTGCAATTTACTAAACCTGCAAAATTGACGTTAATTGTAGAAAGCTAGTGTAACAGTACACTAAAAATATAACAGCAGTGAAACCTCACACACAGGTACAACTTCAATCTGGTACTTAGAACACTTTTTCAAAAGAAAGGAATGCAATTCAGTTGATTTTATAATTTTTATTGCCTCGTGCTTGTCTTTCTGCATGATCCTGTCTTAATGCCTTATAGCTAATTCAGGGTTCAGAGTCACAGTGGTGTTACCTCACTGTCATGGGCTGGTAGCTGGTGGAGCAGCTGTTTGATGCGGTGTCTCTCTCCTGGACTGTTCACATAAGGCACCCTGTCCTCAGGTATACAGCTGAAGTACTGGTACACCTGTGTGAGGAGATATGTGGATTGAGAAAATGGCACAAAACAATATTTATTGTAAAAAAAAAATAAAAAAAAACACCCTGTCTTTTGCTTTAAAAACCTGCCAATCTGATCAGAGGGTTCATCATTACAAAAATATATGTATGATGGCTGGGGCTCAAATCCCCAGAACTTCATTTTAAATTCTAGTGGAGATCCTAAGGGTTGCAAAAATACCAAATATGTCCTGCTTAAATGTCTCCACATTAACATATATTGACATAGAACAAGTTTCCACTCTGAGACGAGAGGGTGATCTAGATAACCTCTTACTAAAGAGAGAACTGTGGTGGATCCATTACCTTGGAATCATGATACCAAATGGATTCAATGTAGAATTTGATATTAGACCTGTCTTATCAATGTGTTTGTATACATGGTGTATGATAGAGCAGCCTATAATGTATATGTTTTGCTTTTTTATCTTCTGATAAAACTGAACTTTATTTTCAGAATTTAAGGTTTGCTGCCAAATATTGGAGTTGGAAATGTTCAAGTGAACTTGATTACTATATTCTATGTCTGTAGTTATATTTCTTAGGATATACTATGATAATGATACACTTTTTAAATGTGTTTTAATACAATTAAATTTGGGTCCATCCCCTGTCACCAGGTGGGGCTGGTTACCCACATATGTGTGTGTATGTATTTGTATGTATATGTATGTAAGTATGTATGTATGTATATAGGCACACCTATACATGTATTGGATAACCTGAGGAAGGTCCGCCTTGGACCGAAACATTGTTTTGTGTAATATACGTCATTTGAGAGTGATAGACAAGAGTTGTGCCTTTCTTTTCTGACTGAATTACAGGGAAACTTGTATAAAATGAAGCACAAGACATCTAGTTATTTTCTACTTGATGTAATGCTGCAGCCATATAACAATGGCACCTTGGCTTTTAATATTTTACTCAGTTTAAGTGTGATGTAGCTTCAATGAAGAGTTTCAGCCAGCAGATACACAATATATATGTGGCATTTTTGAACAATATGGAAAGAAAAATGTTTCTTTTGAACTTTGAAGCTACTTGAGGGGAAACTTACAGAAAATCAAAGTTCAAGCGGATAACTAAAAAAATACTCCAAAGGTTTTTTGTTTTTAGAGTGTATATGTGGACATAACTAAGTGAATGTGTGTAATGTATATGCTTGTGTAGTACTAATTAATGAGTCCTGTGTCTGTGTGTGCTCTGTGTGTGCGCTGGCTGTGACCTGTTCAGGCTTGAGGCCAGGTGGGACCCAGGCGTACTCCTCAGAGGCACAGCCCGAGTCGTCGTCAGAGATGGAGTGTCTCTGGAAGTCGGAGACCAGCTTCGTCATCATCTTCTCCAGCTGGCCCGGCACCGAACGCACGGCATGCTCCTCTCGCACACACTTGCAGTGCACACAGATCTTCCTGTGGAGACAGGGACAGGGTTCAAAACCAGTCTACTGGGGCAATATAAGCTGATCAGACGGCAAACTTCCGCTGAAACAAAATATCACATTTCTTGGTCCTTCTGGTTCTGGTACTCAAATTCATACCAAGTAATCACAATGCTACTGGTTCCATTGTGGCTGAGGATCTCAGTTGCACATCAGTCACTTTAACTATCTAACAAAGCACAAATGCCACAAAAACAGGATTGCTATTACAAAGAGGGTAAGCTGATCATTGAGCTTTGTGTCCTTACAATTCAACCCCAACAGAAGCAGACTAACTCTTACAAAGTAAGGCCAGTGAAATAGGCCAGTAGGGTTCTCATAGTAATATCACAAAGAGACCTAGTAGATGCTGTACCTTGTCTCTTTACACCACAGTCATAAGGGCACTCCCACGGTTAGCAGTCATATAATTAATGAACAGAATTTGCGTTGGAGACATGATGTCAGAACCTAGCCCACAGACATTCTTGAGGTTGACTCAGCTAGACTCCATGCAGCCAAAAGTGACTAAGACAACAGGTGTCACATGGGAGGACAAATGACATAAAAACACTGACATACACAGGAAAATCTCAAACAAGCACATTCAAAATGTTCAGTAAGTGACAAAATCCGAACTGAAAATCTGTAGTGTCGCTGCGTACACACAGCTGAGGTAGGTTTGAGCCGTTGATTCCTGTCACTGATGTCGCTGAGGATCAGACAGCCTGTACCAGTTCATGTCCGCGCTGCACCAATATCCTGTATCGAACATCTCACCAAATCTGCATCAGGACTGGCACATCCCAACCATCTTTGTGCGAGCAGGAAATGAGGTCGCTGACGTAAGCCCGGCTCTCAATCCCATAGTGGTTGAAGAGAGGGAAGTGAAAAGATGGGAGGAATAATCTCCCTCTGCTTCATACCCCACCCGCACCCCCTCCTCCTACCCTCTGACTCCTCACCACATTCAATCATTCAATCTGTCAGTGGCTGTGTCTGTGTGTGGGACTGGTGGTGGAGCCAGAAAAAAGGGCCCACAGAGGAAAAAGAGAGGGGAGGGGGGGGTTAGGGGGGTCGGCTGGTAGTGTCATGTATGAGTGTGGATGCAATGGTGTGGCCATATGCATCATATACTGCATGTGTGCATCTCTGTTGAGATTGCATAACGACCTGCCAGCTGGTACTTGTGGCTCAAGTTCATAAGGCACAAAGCTGCTTTAGTGCAACACCCAACCCCCATAACCAAAACACTAGTTGAGAACACACACACATACACTCATAAACTCCATATGAACTCCACTTTCAATCCTCTCAAAAAATTATCCCACTTAACCTCGACATTACCTTTCAAATGTAGGTTAAGTGAGGAATATTGCTCATCCTGTTGCTAACTAGCCCTCTAACAATGGTGTATGTTAATTATTAGAGACGAAAACAAAACAGACAAGAAACAGCACGTAAGAGAAACCAAATATCTTCTGTCTAGCCAGGGACAGAACAACTGAACACACAGGCTGCAAGCTTCCATTGCTCTGCTGTGCTATCCCAGCCTGGCTCCTTATACGGCCATGTCTGCCAGGCAGGTAGGACCAATAGTAAACAAAGTAAGTGAGCTTTGGGTAAGCCATGCTGGCAAGAATGTGGCCCCAGCTGTGTTTGTGCCTGTGCATCTGTATGTGTGTGTCTGTGTGTGGAGAAGGGAGGTGGCAGCAGCATGTTGCACGCCTGTGTAAGAGGGCAGGGGAAGCAGCAGGAGGACTGGGATGATGGTGCAGATGGCAAAGCTGCATGCAGTGACAACTACATCTTTCTGCACAGTGCCTCATCCTGCACTCCAACCACTTGCACCCCCCACTAGTGCCCCCCAGCCACCTCCTTATGACAAGAGCATTCCCAACAGGAACATAATCACCAGCGGATGCCAAGCCTCACATGCAATCTACAGTAATTGAGACATTACAAAAGCCATTTTGCATGAGTTTGGGGTAAGGAAGTATGCATGAGAGTATCAACCCATGTTTCTCCTTGTTTTGGTTTACAGGCTGAACTGGACTGAAGCCTGACTAGTGAACATGCTAACAGAGCACAAGGCAAGACAACAGTAAACATGTCGCCACCAAAATTGACGCAGTCTCCACTTGAATAAATCAGATGAAGATTGTACTGTATGTTTTATGTAGTTTAGCTAAGAGAAGGTTAATCCATCCCATTCTTTGTCTTTTTTTTTCTCCTAAAAAGTCAGTTGTTTCATCTTGAGTACAGTGGATTTAATGGTCCTACATTTTTGGACCATAACCTTTATACATCACAATTTGCCAAGCCCTGACATGCCGAGTCTTGTCCTCCTTAACTGTTAGGAGAATACACCTATTTAGATACACCTATGTTACTGAGGTAACATGGGTGTATCTATGCTATGTCTCCTTATTTGGTGTGAACATGCCCAAAAGTTAAAAAGCTCTGGAGGAATTCAGAAGGATGAAAAATCCAATCTAGCATACTTTGGGTGTTCTGAAGGAAGATCTGTACATCAAGGATAAGAGGATATGTGTGCTAAATTTTGTCAGCTGAACTTCAAGTCTCAGAGATTTGGACGGTTAAAATGTTTCAAATTAACTTGTAACGAATGTGACCCCTTTGACTGATTGATATCATTTTGTAAGTAGCAAAATGTATTTTTTTCTAAATTGCAGTCAAGATAAGACCAGTGGTGTTTGAGAGATTTCACAGGTCAAATGAACAGATGAAGGGATGCAAGGGGTGAAGACTGGGGGTCTATGAGCTGAAAATACAGAAATGAAACCATTACAAGTATTGGCCAAAGGTAAGGAGTGCCAGAGTTCAGTATGGACCGATATGTTGGTAGACTATCCATATCAGCTGATATCAACTTTAGAGAGCATTATCAGTGTCGGTATTTTTACTGACGATACTTTTGTGACCTTTCCTCTAGGAGTGTGTCATTAACATAACTGTAATATTAGCAACAGAGGAAAACTAGTATAGTCTTTTAGTTACAAGTAATTACCTTGAGACAGGCCTGTCTGAGAAGTTGAGGCTGTTTTGCACCTGTATTTGTACTACGATTGATGATTCTATCAAAAATATTGCAAATTGGTAGCAGTATTGGATTGGGTATTATGGTTGGGAACATATTGGATATCAGAATCAGCCTCAAAAACAACAAAGTTTCGTCTCTTCAATGGTGATAACAAAAGTGCACAGGCAAAAGGAGTTAGCAAATATTCCTGTGATTTGTTTTGTACTGCACTGAATCCACCAGCAGCCATGTCTGTCATTGGCAGGAGACGCAGCAGATTCATGATCTGCCTCTGAACTCCTGCTGACATCATAACTTGCTGGGCCAAAGCACTGTTGCTGTTGATGTATCTTTCTTTGTGTTTATGTGTAAACAGGGACTATACAGGCTGCAGATAATCCCCTGTGTGAAGCAGGCTGGCGGAGGATGCTTAAAGGTAGAAGAGTCTCTAGAAACAGAAATCCTGCTCTGTCATGCTGTCATTTTTTGAGATTCAGACGATTTCACCAAGTAATGTCACTTGCGTTTAAGCCGAAGACGATCTTTTCAACTTAAGGAGGGCATGCAACCTTAATTAGCCTCCACTGAGCGAATTTTAACTGTCATTCTGGAGGACATTTATACTAAAACTCACATTAGTTCCCCTGCTGGATCCAAAAACTATCTGTACATTAGCTGACTGTGTTTTACTGTCCTATAAAAAAGGGTACTTTTTCAGGCAGCAGATGATGTACAAGAGATAAAAGGATAAAAAAACCTGGTTATTACAACCAAATCTCACATTTGAAGTTAACAGAGATATTTAGTGTACAAAACAATATAAACACAGGATATGAGACAACTGAAGAACAATCATCTCCTAATTACACTAAATCACCACACTCACTCAAATTACGTCTCCCAACTTAATGACTGCTGATTTTCTAGTTCCACTAATCCTATGAGACAGTAAGATAATGCTCCTTCATTACCTGCTGTTGTCATCACAAATTAGTCCATGTAGGCCTGCTGGTACCGTCCCATCCAGACTAATGTTCCACTTAAACTGTGAAGGTTTGCATCTGATGGCCACATAGTGCTTCCTGCTGGCTGGCCTGTCTGTCAGTCAGAGCAGGATATTCTAAAGCAGCTCCTTTCCTTGTGGTAATTTCTCTGACTGTGCGTCTCTTTTCAACGTGCCCACCGCATCCTCCTCCTCCTCCTCCCTGACTCCCACACTCCTCCATGCTGATAGAGTGGGACCAAACAATAGGTGGCCTCACCGCTCTGAAAACAACCAAGTGCTATGGAAAAGGCAAACACTGTTTCGAGGGTGCACACATGCTCATGTGATTTCAAAATTGACTTAAAAAGATAAGCTGGTGTACACAAGCCAACAGGCTTTTCTAATACACATTTCAAGTAAGGCCAGCAATAAACTCACTCTGCCTTTGAAGTTTTCAATCAGAAACATCAGAATCCAAACAGAAAATCATAAAGGGTATACTCACTATATCTTACGCTCTGGTGACCAGTAACCGATTCATAACAGATGGGCTTTAGTTGTTTTGATGCAGTTTTTAATCCTAGAAATAACTGGAGCAGATTTTGCAGCCGATGAGCAACACCATGCAGTGTTTGTCACATTGTGTGATCAAGATGGGCATGCATAACTACAAAATGTGTCCGGTGAAATATCAAGCTGACAGCGTGACTCTTAGTCACACTGAACGAACAACAGAAGTCTCAGATTATACCGGCTCATCTGACCTCTTTATCACTCAGGGATAAGCATCAACCAGGGCATTTCTGCTAGAAAAGACCCTTTTTACTTAGACTCTTGTTAACCCTATTCGCCTGTCAGTCACTTATCTGTCTCTTCTCATCATCCCTGGTTTTCTCCTCGGGTTGCCTTATGTCTAAAAACATCTTTCAAGTAGCCAAATTCAACAGCAAAAACATTAAAGTCAGCAAATGGTAGCATATAGTCATTTGTTGTAAGATAACATAATGTTCATTTAGATCATCTATACCAACATTTTTGGGGCATATTAATATATAGTTTAATATATAATTGATTAGTTTATTGACAAAATTGATCTACTATAATGCTGGTAATTGATTAATTGTTGTAGTCATTTATCAAGCAAAAATATCAATCATTTGCTGCTTACAGCTTCACAAATGTTAACATTTGCTTGCTATTCTCTACTTCATTATAAAATCCATATTTCATTATAAAATTAAATTTATGTTCTTTTTTAATCTGCTGCGGAGACTAGGTAAGCAATTTGAAGACATCATTTTGACACTTCAGAGACAAAATGATTACTTGCAGCCCTAGTTGAGAAGTGTGCTGCTGCTGTGAGAGCTGACTGGAGCGGTGTTTAGTGCAGCCCTGCTTAGATGTGGCTCTATCAAACAGATGGACCTGCTCCTATAACACTCTGCCACTAATTAGTGACTGAGTAATCACCGCATGGCCACCCCAACTCACGGGGATGGCGATTTTGAACACTTTTGAAGCATGGTGGGGACCTGTGGGTCAAAAGTAACTCAATTCTTCCTCTGCTGGGCAGTGGAAGAGCCATCTGCCGCCCACCTCAGCTTATAAAATCTGTCTGAAGAACCACGGCTGAAGATGGATCACTTCCCTCTCAGTGAACATCAGCAGCTGAGCTTCTGATCACTTGGCTGCTCCTCTCCATCGGGGAAGGTGTGACTTTGAATAGGTTATTAAAGCAAGATGCGATTTGCAGAGGACTTGGGGTCTTAAACGCTGACCCCCATTAATCTCAGTCATTTAATCACGCTCCCATGGCAACATGCTCCTTAGTCTCCTGCTAAAAGACTTACACCCTTTAAGTGAGATGTCACCTGATTCAAAAGTCATTTTAGCTCAGTCCTCCTATCGCATGATCATCTAAAATCCTAAGCAGACCACAGCTAGTGTCAGTGATACACAGATTAGCATGTACTGTAAATGAATAGATAAGTATATAACCTGGGCTGAATGTGGTGGTGTATGGCCACAACACACATGTTTTAGATTACATGCTAGCCTGTAAGTTTTTTGTCTTGAGCTGAGTGGAGGGACTGGAACTGAATAAGCAAAGATACAATTACAGTCTCTTGGTTGCATGAAGTATGCATTTCCTGTTACCTGCTGTTTTATTCTCTCAATCATCACCACACTGGTTTCAGTCGTGCAGTGCCCATCTGTGTTTGTGTATGCAGCCTTCATAACCAGAAATCTGCCTTGCTTCTTCCTTTCATCATTCATCAAGCTGAGTGCAAAACTCAGTGATAGAATGCAACTTACCCCTAAACATGACTTTAATGTGAAACAAGGAAAAAATATACATAATATTTCTAATGTGTTTGACAAAGCTTTTTTTCTAACAAAAAAAACCGCATATTTGCATTTCCAGAATCAAATTACTAAAAGCTAACAAGTATAGCTTTGCAAAAAAAAAAAAAAAAAAAAAAAAAAAAAATCAATACTGCATATTATTACATTATTTTTCATGATAGTGTATTGATTGCCTGGCTCCTGCTATCATATATATGTAACATAATATATGTAACATTTATGCACTTTCAAATGATCTTCTGACATCTACATTTTAGTGCACTGCATGAAGTAAGTGCATTGTGCTACTTCTGTTATAAAGTGGAATGGGAATTTTGGAATAAACTAGTTTGAGTCAGTTTGTAGTTTCATTTATCATATATGTTGTATATTTTATTGTTTAAGTACCCAGGCGTTATGCAGTAAATTGTATTTTAATTTCTACTGATAAAATTTCATTGCATTTTATTATGATCCATGTATTTATACTTACTGTATTGTGAGGTCCTTGCCAATATCTAATAAATAAACAAATTAGATTTTTTTTTTTTTTTTGTAAATTAAATGTTGTAAAATGCTTTGGTATAACAAATGCAACAGAGGAATTATGGGAGGACCATTTCCACTTCATGTTTTTATCTCTGAATACTTGTGGTGGTGCAGACATTACATCTGCAAAAATCAAGAGTGTGATGGAGAAAGGGGTGAGAGTGGATGAGACAGAGGGAGGTATGGACTGGTGCAGAGGGTTAGGGCCTTATCACAGCAGTGAAGCTTAATCTTATTAGTGTGATGGACGGGATTAAGACTAACCAAGAGACCCAGCCGGCTGGATATAAAGTAAAGCACTAAAGGAAAGAGAGCAGAGAGAAGAGGGCTCAGATGAAAGTAGGCCAAAACCCGACTAAAGGGGGGAGAACAATTTGTTGTTCACTGGGGCCTCTGGCAGCACTGAGCAGCTCCTTGACCAAATAGTTGAAAACATAAACAGGCAGCCGTTTCCAGAGGCTCAGCGATGAATTAGTGAAAATCAGGACTAACAAAAACCAAAAGTCATTTTGCCATAAAGATACCCCAAAAAACCTGTCTCAATACTTTGAAACACAACACATCATATGAGACGACAAAGCTCACCCTTAAACCCAGAGGAATTCCCCTCTGTGTCCATGATACTTTGTTACACTCACTCTGCTATTTCACATAGTTGAAATGGAAATGCCTAAATCAAGATTTGTAAGGAGGAAAATGATCTGTAATATCAAGCTGATCAATGCACCTAAAGGCTGTCCTGCTAAGCCTATTCTCCGTATGATAGATGACATTCTCTACAATGACATACAGCAGAAAGAGGCTTAAAATCAAGCACTTTCCATCATACATATGTGCATATACGTGTGCGAATAAGTGTGTGTGCCATTTAACCTGACCCATTCAAAAGGTCAACACGCTAGGGCTGGCACGTGTAAGTGGCAGGATGACTCTTGGTAATCCTTTTGCCCTATAGTGCTTTTGTTTTCCCATTTAGATAATGTTAACTAAAACAATACGCAGCTGCCGTTACTGCCACCAGCACTTAATAGACATGATTCTTCATGACCTCGTCCCTGTAACCATGCAGATACACAGTCAAAGGAGGGGGCTGATCTGCTGCGTGAAAATCATATGGTGCTCATGGCTGCGTCATGTTTGGTGTCTGTCAGCTGCATATACACCAACTGCATGTATCTACACAAATCACAGTTAAGCTGATTTCTAGTGGTAGTAATGCTGCTGTCCTTTCTGTAACGCATGTAGATATATACACACAATATACAAATACATTTTAAACTCCACATCTATCAACTGGTATTCTTTTATACTCATTACAGCTCTAAATGAATTCCCAACAAACACCAAATATGAGTAAAATTTGTGTCTGGTGGATAAATCAGTGAAGATCAGCTGCCATACTGACTGCTAACTTTCTGGGAGGTTAACATGTGAATGGTTCCATTATTTATAGTCTGTGGTCTTTGCCTGTCATTAAACTTTGTCCCTGCTGATTGAGCTGCAGGCACAGAGACAATTGCATCCATATTTTTTCAGCAATGCTATCAGACCAAACCCTTTTGGTTAGAGACAGTTACGTTTAAACATGCCTTTGCTCAGGTTAAGGTTAAGGTAAGGATCTGGGTCTGTTGTAATTAATTTGCCTGCCTAAAACTGCCCTTTGAGACAGTGACAATGATTAAGACTCTAAATAATCTTGAATTTGGTTCTCTGTGCCTGCAGCGCAATGCATCTCTAAGACTCTAAGCCAATCAAATCAAGTCAAAACAATGTCACTGCACGAGACAGGCCATGGACTGGCAGCCTGTCAGGCTGGCTCTTCATAAAGTGATCTTTTTCAAGTTTTTTCTCCTATTTCTGCACTGCAGTGATGGTTTACACATGTTAGCAGACAATTAACATGTGACAACATAGCATGTGCACTTAAAAGTTGGCAATGAATATAGCATATACATATTATATTACATTGTTATTACTGTACTCAGATCTGCTCATATATTATAAGTAGATGTGAGTGTAGCTGTCCTTCCTCAGACACCAAAAGGAAATTTCTGTTTCTGAGTCACCTGCCTCTAAATTTACTGTTAAACTAATATCGGTATTCTCTTTCAATTTTTCAGCATCTCCAAATGGGATGACAAACTTAATACTAGTAGGCAAATGTGTAAACAAGTTACACTTGAAGGCAAGTAGAGGTTTATAAAGCTGACATGTTATAGTATACTATTTCAAGAACCTTGTGCAAGTACAGCAAAATAAATGTGTACTTGCTTATTTTGAGCATAATAAAAAAATACCAAACTCAGACAAACAAAAAGTCTACAGGTGACCAAGCAAGTTTAAATTAAAAACTTTGTCATTCAAAATCAACAGTATGACATGTTTCTTGAGACTTTTTGTCCGCTAAAATTATTCTTGGCCGGTAATTTTTTTTTAGTTTGCCAGCCCTTGTTAGATGAACCAAAAAGCTGATTCTGGACATTGTATTGAGCTAACTGATATCCATACCACAGTGGTAACACATGAGATTGAAAAAGCACAGTAGACTGATTCGACAAGACAAATATTTCCTGTGAAGGTAACAAGCAGTGCAGCAGTGTGTGTCGGAGGTCAACAGCTCGTACCTCCAGCCGTGCACACGGAAGCCGGGGCACTGGTCTCCACAGCGCATACAGGGCTGGCCTCTGTCTGGATCCTCTTCCTCCTGCTGAAGACATCACACGAGTTGCTTCAGTTACAATTCACCAAGCAACATCATCCTCACTTCTTGGCACGTGACATTCTAGTTAAACGACATATACACCATATGCAGTTTTAATTCGGCCTGAGTAATTTCAGCAGCATCATAATCATAGCTGTGTGATAATTGCACTTAAGAGTCATAGCATTTGCAAGATACATGGTCAGCTCCATCTCCACCATGGCATGAAAAGTTTGTTTATTTATATCTCCATGATATAAAGAATTACCCATCCATCCTTCATTATAAGTGGGCATGAACTGACAGATATATGTAGTGTTACTCCCTGGTTTAACAATTTAACCACAACCCCAATTCCTGTGCAGACAAGCCTTTTCATTGAACACAAGTACTGAATCATTCTCCGAATCTATGAAAACGTAATTCCGGTGTTGACTGGCAAATGCAATTCTGTACACTGTGTTCAAATGGGATTTTTTTTAGGCTTACTCAAATCATGATAGCTTATAATTCTTGTACTGCTGAATCTAAACTCTCCTGGGGAGGCCCTGGGTTCTGGAGCTAGACCAAACACTGCAGATGCTTCACATCACTGATCAAAACGGTAACAAAATAAAATAAAATCTTACAGTTAGAATGTGATGAACAACCTCCTGAATGCTACCAGACATAAACATCTCTATCCTGTATTTGACATATTTTAAACCCAGTTCTCTTGCTCAGCCACATAGTCAGATTCAACTGTTTCTTTTAAAGACGTTTAAGGAATGCAAAATGTTTTTTAAGATTAATGATGGGATATATGATGAGGGAAAAAAAAATCCTAACAATCTCCTTTGCCAAAAATGCTGAGCAGTGCATCTGACATAGCCAGTGGCAACTGAACAGCTATCTCACGTCTCACTACTACTTTTGTTCCTGCAGTCAAACGTGTGTGTGTGTGTGTGTGTGTGTGTGTGTGTGTCTACGCAGACGCAGGCCTCTTTTTAGAGATGAGAGGAAGGAAGCGGACACAGGATGAGAGCTGCACCCTTTCCCTCTCCACACAGTCATTCGGTCTCCACTTTCTTTTCCTCTGATGCCGTCATTCCACCTCTCCTATCTTCTCACTCAGAGAGGAGCATTTTGTTGGAAACAAAGGAGTGTCTGTGTTGTTCAGGGTTAGGGGTAGGGAGCTTTCTTGTTTTGTGAAGACATGTTTTCCTACATGGCTGCATGTTAAGGCTACGTCTTTAATCTGTGGTGGATTTTGTTCTGTGGGGTTGCACTCTTCCACGTAAAGTAGCAGTTCACCCCAAATATGAAAATTCATGTACTGTTTTCTCACCTTCATGCCAGTCAAACTTCAGGTGAAGTCTATATGTCCACATAACACACTGCAAGCTAGCTAATGCAGCTCCATGTCAGCTTTCTCCAAGACGTGGAAAGGCTAGGGCCATATTCTTTAGACTTCCAAAAAATATGCTAGGGGTAAAAATGACAAATCTAATCTGTCTAAATTAAACTACAAAGAACTGAGGTAGTTCTATGCACTGCTGTAACTTATTGAATTTCTTCAAAAAAAGAACTGTGATGTTTCAGTCAGAGACCTTTGTCAGGTATACAGGAGGTAAATGCCATTTACCAAGCAAAACTGCAGTGGATGTCAAACAGCTGATCACTGATGCAGTAAACATCACAGTTATTTTTGTGATGAGCACGACAGCCTCTTTTCTACATTTTGTCTATTTTTGTGCACGTGCATAAAGATGACTCAGGTGTAGAGAAATTGTTCATTTGCATTTTGTAATATGAAACTGAAAAAAAGTAATTCTCATCAATTGTGAAACTATGACCAGCAAATCTGGCATTTTACAAGTTTGGTATTTATACTTGCTAAATGACTAAATCAAAAATTGTGTAATGAATCAATCATTACTCAATCAAGAAAATTGTAATCTTTAATTTTCTGTCCATCCATTAGTGGATTGTTCAACTAATTGTTTCAGCTCTACCCTCGGCCATGCCGCCTATGTGTTTTGTAGACAACGACAGCACTGTGAATCCAAGAGTTCAGTACCTTCACTAACAGTGATTTGTTCTACAAAAACATTTTCCACTTCCTGGCCAACACTGTTGTTTTGGACAAGGCTGGCATGGAGCAGATAATGACAAAATTGTCATTTTTGGGCAGACTATTCCTTTAAATACCAACCAGAACCCTTTCATACAGTGAAACAATCTTTGCTCTTCCTTTCAAACACATGAACAAACACATAAAAATGGATAACACTTGCAAGCACATGCATACACACAGACACAGGCAAACTTTTACAAGCCAATGGGAAGGTACCTGTGCATACCTGCTCAGTGGTGTTTTGATCTTTATTTTTCCAACCACATGCAGCTCATAAGGAAATTACAACTCTCTACAGCATCAGCATTCATGTCAAGCCTGTTTTCCCATTTGGAGTTTTTATTGAAATATTACCTGGGGTTACAATGGTTACAAAAGTCATTTAACATTGCTGGTTAGTGCATTTTCATTAATCGCAGTGCATTGCTTCTATTAGGGGCACCAGAGTTTGCCTTGCTTATCTGTCTGATACCATGTTAAAGAGAAAAGAGCTTTGCTAATGCTTTCAGAAACCAGGCATATATGTGCTGGGACCAATTATCATGATGATGCTCTTTGTCCACTGACTTAAAAAGTTACGCTACAATAATGCCAGAGTCACCTGCACAGGATTATGTAAATGCAGTGTGCTATAAATAAAGCAGAATGGGTTTTTCCTTTGGTAATATCAGTCTTATACATTACAGAGAATCATTGTCAAGAGAAATTCTGTTTGAGCTTTTTTCTTTTGTTAATGGCTGCAGGGTGGAGATGTTAAGACTTTTTGTGATGATGTCTGCTTGCAATTTGGTAACAGCATGAGCTAGTTAGTCGAGAGCAGCCCCACACTACAATATGATTCCCATGCTGGTTTATTACCCACAACGTCATTTCACACAACTGTTCTTTGCAAGACGACACACAGTCCTGCAGTGGGGTTTACCCTTAGCTACACTGACTTTTTAATCATCACTTTGATTCATGTGAACAGGCGCAGGTATGAAAGGTGACAAGATGGGGTAAATGGAGCGTACAAATGATTTCTGGGTGACTGGACCTTTCAGTTGCTATTTCCTTAGAGGGGACGTGCTGAGCTGTCAGATTGACATAGTGACTGACCTTTGGGGGCACAGAAAACAAAACTCCAGTACAATTAACAGGGTCTATAGTCCAAGAGTACAACAGTCACTACACCATACTACATACAGTATTACATGTATCTGATGTTATTGAGAATGGATGTATACCCGCAGAATAAAAAACTCTTTTAGAGATTGTAGCTGACTGGAGATGTTTATACTCCATCTTACTGACTGTCAGAGTTTAAAAAAAGGAAATGACATTGCGTTCATATCTTCATCCTTTTATTGTCATTCTCATCCACTCATGCACTCCTTGCCCCGTACAAAATAGATAGCCCTACAATTGCTTACTGGAAAGTTTAGTGCACAAAATTTCATAGTGATTCACAAACAATCTACCTCAACTGGCCTCAGCTGTGGGAGCCTGTAGTCTGCACTACTTTTTTTGTGTTTTTTAAAGCTAGGTGAAAAAACACATCTACAATATAACTCTGCTTACTGAATTACACAATACTTTTCAAGAATTATTCCTGTTCTGTTTCCAATTATCTCTCTAATGAGAACTGGAGGGAAAATCCTGAATGCCAGTGGTGAAAAGAGAAACCCAGGGCAGCTGATGTTAGAGGCTGACAGACCCTGAACCTCTGTGTTGAGAAGTACAAATGCTCTACAAATGCAAAATTTGACTGAATGTGGATACGCTGGCAGACATACTTTGTGACATCTGGTCAATTATAACACATTTGATAGATCAAGCAATGAAGACCACTGATGATACCTGACTTAACTTGTACCCCAATAAAGCATGGCTGCTCACTCAATAGGGAAAGGTAAGAGCACAGTCACAGACATGGAGCATTAGGAATCCTGAGAATAGGATAAAGTTTACTTGAAACGTTTGGTACCATAGCCAAGTGTCAGAAGAAGCTGCAAACCACTAATCCGAGTAATTTATTTGTGGGCTAGACTTCAGTGAAATAATGAGTATTTACTTGATGAGAACACCCTGAACATTATTCAAAACACTTAATACAAGTCTGACAAGGTCAAACTGCATCCAGTGAAGCTAACTTCACATGTGGAAAACATGTTGGAGGCATGGAGACGGTCTTATCTGTACACAGATCCAGAGATGCGTAAAAAAAACCTGTCAAGCTGGTTGTAATTAACACTACATAGTAATTACAGAAAGGAGATGTTCACCCTGTGTGATCAAAAAGGCAAACAACACCATAACATGCAAAATAAATAAATAAAAAAAACTTTCATCAGTTTACTGGGTCTTCTATATTGTCCTCTTACTCGTATTAAAACATGCTAGAGCTGAATTTCAAATGATGGGAACTTTTCATTTTCTCATGGGTGTATTTTGAAAAAACGCTTGCAATTCTCAGCCTTGAACACTGGCACCTGTCTATTAAGTTTTACATTTCCTTGAATGTTTCATTATCATGACAGTCTACCATATGTCAAGGCTAGACAGACACTTGTGGGTTTCATGTGTGCTTCCTTTCAGCTTCCCACAAAAGATAATGCATCAGGTTTGTAGCCCAACAATGGGGTCAGCCCATTGTGTTGGGAACGGTGGTAGGAAGTTTCTTCTAAACTGTGCATGGGTAAAGTAAATACTACATTCAAGTTCACATTAGTCCGCATGCTCACACTCAGAGTGGTGTCAGACTTTCATATCAGCCCTTTTGTTTTCTCTAAGTGGGTATAAGGTTTAATCACGTGGTGCTGACATGGTTTGCTTGAGATCATTCTTGCTACCAAGAAACTGTGTAACCAGGTAATGGACAAACTGACTGTCTTCCAGCTTTGTTATCTGGCATCTGGCATCTGGCAAGCAGTTGCATTGGCACTAACTGTCAGGGATCAGGCCACTAATAGCTAATAGCAAAGACAAGATCATTGATGTATTCAGAAAGTTTCATTTGTGCCATACACCAAATGCCAAGGAGACTGCTTCTCACCAAAAGCCTACTATTGAGAAAAGATAGGCTACCGTTCCACATTTTAACATAAACCATTCATGACATACATTAACCTGAAGCAAATGAGAGAATGTCGTTTGAGTTTTGCTCCATACCACATCGTTGTGGTGTTTGAGGAGTTAATCATTAACTGGAAAGGTCAGGGGTCAGAGGCCTCGACTAGCTGGGTGGGTGCATCGTACCTCACTGGACAAGATCAAACCTGCCGGCCTAGCACCTCTACAGTCTTCACTTTGGCCAGAATGACTCTTGTTTCTCTTGTGGTTTACGCATCAGTTTCCTGCTCCTGAGGTAAACCCAGAGAACACCGACTGACAACTGGGTAGATTTATCTGACAGCGAGTGTTGATCTGTGAGCCAAAATGACATAATCTTTACTTTGACTATGTTGTCAAAGAGGACTTTCTGTAAAGGATGAATTTCAAATGTTAGGCAATATTTTAATAACATTAATTCATCTAAAACTATCTGATGTCTGATATCTTTTCCTGGTTTTAAAGACTGCATTAGAGTAAAGGGAAGCAGGGATGCTACTTTCTAAACTTAATAGACTGTTCTAACTGTTCTATTGCCTCTACCTGCTTGGTCATCTTATCCACATTAAAAATCTTGGGTGTAAATATCTTATGAAAGCACCAATAGTCAATATCGCAACATAGGTCAAGTGAGTCTAAATAAAGGTGGGAAAGGATGTCTGAAAGGACATGTGAAAGGAGTGCTGTTCCTTTCATCAGTGTCTAACTCAGTTCTTTGATATTGGATTAGTCCTTATTTGTTACTACATTACATTACACGTAAATATAGTCGCCTTCGTATGAATAGCTGACTGTGATTCTCTAATCAAGCATTAGCAGAGCAATTATCCCAGCATCTTGCATCTTCCCTGATAAAACTTAAGATGAACAATATGTCAATCTGCTTAACTGTCTAGCACTGTAATTTTGTATAATAAGTTGTGTTAGAGAAATGGACTATGGATAGCTTCTTAAAAATTTCTGCAAGGGTATAATTTGACATGCACTCTCACTCTACGCCTTTTATGCCATGCTGACAGATAAACGTGTTAATATTGCAATATATAGTATTTGTGATCATACATGTGATATTAAAGTGTAGTAATATTAAAGTACAAAAAGGCCAGCAGTGCTCTTCCCTATCTGATGACTGACTCACACATCTCAACTATCCTGAAATGAGTTTAAGGACCCTGTATCTTGCAAATTGTGTATAAAAACTTTGCACAGTTACACTTTAAGGAAATCAGGATGTCGACACAAAAACCATGCAAACTTGACTATGACATAAGTGTCAAACTCAAGTCTCAAAGCAGTGCTCCTATTCTTAGACATTACACTATAATGCACTTTGAACTGTGATTCATAGCATGATTAAAAACAGACTTTTCCAAGCTGCTGTTAGTGAGTCTTGCATGCAATATTGATGATTTTCATTAGGCACATTACTGCTGACTTGGCTGGGGGTGTTAAATAACTTTGTGCATGCCTGAGCACAGTTACTGTACCTGGGCATAGTTGTTGAATTAGTGTTCAGGCAGCACTTATGCAGAGAGGCTCAGGTAAATAATCTTGCCTGGAAATTATTTAATGTATAAGAAATACCATATTTTCTCACATGCAGACTTACCAGCATAGATTTTCAGTGCACAAATAAATAATATGGCCTATGATGTGCTATTGAAACATATATGAAGACCCGCTTTATGAAAGTAAATTGTACAAGCAAGACATAGGCAGGTATAAGACGAAAGGGGTTCACAGTGGCGGCTTGGAGATAGTCCAAGTCTGCTGCAGAGCCAGATGTTTCATGACTCTTACACAAAAGAGAGCCTCGTCTGGAAACAAGCTTGATGTCGGTACACTCCTGCTCCTCCGCTCAAACTTCCAGTGGGAACAGCGGGAATTGTAAAGTAAAAGCACGTTCAGGTTTCAGCCGCCACTTCTCCCTCACCTGCTCAGGTAAAATTCTATGACGTAGTGTTCACAGAAATTCCTCACCCGGGCGCCCGAAGTGACTCATGAAACAAAAGCATGTACGACTCTTTGGTACACACGAGCATAACACCACAAAAACATATCAAGAGTGTCATAAAACAGAGTATAAATGAAAAAACAGGACTGTGTTTATTACTAAAGTGTTCACCGAGTGAAAGGCCAGGTAAAGGTGGGACATGATGGTCCCACTTGGCTTGTTTTCTGTGTTGGACTTGAATAGCCTTGCAGTTGGTGTTGCCTTCTTTCACCCGAGTTTACCACAAAGCTAACAAATGCCTCAAAGATGAAACTGGCTGGTAAAATATATGTACAGTTATAAGAGGGTGAGTCGTTAATGTAGTTTCAGACTTGTCTAAAGTCATGTAGAAATGTTTGGTAATAATTACACACTTACCGAGCGGTTGGACCGTCGCTTTTTAGATCCGCGCAGGAACATGACGGCGGTTGGATGTTCAAAAAAAAAAAAGAAGAAAAAAAAAAGGTCCGTTTCACATAAAAAACCCAAACAGTTACAGGTGGTCCTAGAGTGTTTAAATTCACACAGTCGGAGATAAACTACATGATGTCCTGCCGTATCCTGCCCCGGACGCTTTATTCCGCCTTGGCTACTTCGGCCAGGGACAAGCTAGCCAAAATGAAAAATACAACTTCCGGTAATAACTTTCAAAATAAACCCTTTTATTAACAGACATATTTTATCGTTCTTTCTAATACAAAAAACAATGTCAAAATACTTTATATTCAAACATGAGTATCTTGTGAAAAATGTAATAGAAATGTCAAGCTTGGCACTGAAATATTTTGTGCTTCTACACTTAAAAAAATGAAACGTTTATTTAGGCAGAGTGGACTGGTTTCCGGTGTTGTCCTCGCTGTATCCTACTAACTTGATGCAGCTCCAACTTTGCCTCTCCATAGCTCTCATACATACAGCCGGCTGTCCCAGACTGGGCCTATAGACACGCTTCACCTAGGCTACACTGGCTACTGTAATGCACACCTGGGCCAACTTCTTCAGGCCAGCTTGACAAAACCTCTCTCACAGGCTCGGGTCCAGACCGTGAGCCCTGTCTGCTGCAAATTGTAACAACATTTGGACATATGGGAGGAGTCGACAGCTTTAATATGGCTTTTAAATAGTTTGAATCATTTCAACAAGGTAACTGGCAAATTCGGTCTTCAGAGCAAATATAGCATCTCGTTGTATTTTATTGTATTTTATTTGTTGAATCAAGATGTTTACATTGTGTTCAGTTTGCCACAACAACACGGCACAAGCGCAGCAACACGGGGATTAATTTGAAAACAGTCAGTGTGACCCCAAACAAAGGATTATCATTCCACTGCGGGTCTTTTATAAATGACATCAGTACTAATGTGAGTTATTGAAATTGAAAAAAAAAAAAAAAAAAAAATTACAATGGTAGGCCCAGCGAACAAGCGGCTCATTTTAATTCTACACTAGCATGCGCTCATTTTAATTCTACACTAGCATGCACACACACACACACACACACACACACACACACACACACACACACACACACACACACACACACACACACACACACCTCTCTCTCTCTCACACACACACACACACTCTCCAGCTTGTATCTTAATTTATGAGGGCCTTTTTAATGTCTCTGTTCAGGGTATCTGATGTTAAATAGCACTCTGCTTCCATCTAGTGGTACTGTGATAGAAGACAAGTTCAGCAAAAATGAAAAACACAAGTCAGTATAACTGCATAAATACACTACTCACAAAAAGTTAGGGATATTCGGCTTTCGGGTGAAATTTCAGGATGAACCTAAAATGCATTATAACCTTTACAGGTGAACTTAATGTGACCTTCTGTAAACTTTTGAATACACATGTCCAACTGTTCAGTGTTTCAGTACTTTTTGCACAAGTTGCTGTTCTCTAACAAGGAGTTTAACGGCAAAATTCACATCAGGTGTTTGATGCTCCAGCTCATCGAGGTCGTATCATTAGGGAATGGCTGCTGGAGACTGGGGTACCTCAAATGGAGTGGCCTGCACTTTCTCCAGACCTGAATCCCATAGAAAACCTATGGGATCAGCTGAGTCGCCATGTAGAGGCTGGAGCTCTGTACCCCAGAACCTCAATGTCCTGAGGGCCGCCCTTCAAGAAGAGTGGGATGCCATGCCTCAGCAGACAATAAGTCGACTTGTGAACAGCATGAGACGTCGTCGTCAAGCTGTAATTGATGCTCAAGGGCACATGACAAGTTATTGAGACACTGACATTTTTTGTTGTGGTATACCCACCACTGTTGTTGGCTTTTGTTTCAAGAAATTGTTTGAGATGAGGAAATCACCAGTGTATGCTTCTACATAAATGCCCTACTTTCATGATATAATATCACTGTAGCGTGAACATTTCACATTTTCCATAAATTTCACCCAAAAGCCAAATATCCCTAACTTTTTGTGAGTAGTGTATATTGATCACAGTTATTTCCCATGTGATCAAAACAAAACAAGTCATAAAGAGTCAATTTCGGACAGATGTATTGTGCAGTAAGAAGAGCATACAATAAAAATGTAATTTATCAGGACAGTTTTTCTTTGTAGTAGCAATGGCTTTTATTTCTCAAAGAACCATTGCTTCAAAATTTGAAATGACAAATTGCAAACTCTTATCAAACATGTTAGAAAAAACAGGGAGGCCATGTTTTCTTGGACAAAAAACTATCTAGGGTAGAGGAAGAATTTACAGAAAATATTAAAATAATGATATGCACATTGTAAAATGCCAACTATGTGACTTTCCCAAGCATGAATTTTGCTTTATCTTTCATAACCAAAAAAGGCCACACAACCACAAGCCACAAACCAAAGGAAATCCTTCTGGGCTGTATAAAATGTCAATAGAAAATAATCTGCACCTTGCGCATTTGTTACAAACGTAAACAAAAAAGACATGACCTGAGTAAGAATCAGAGTAGACAGGCAAAACAGAAGGATAACAGTTCAACTTTGCAACTTGAATTATTTTACAAATGCAAGAGTGAGCAGTTCTTTGGTGATTAATGGAAACCTAAGAGTGGAGACTAATCTCCAATCAGTAGAAGAAGAGGAAAAAGACAGCTGATCGAAGAAGTTAGGTAAAAAAGTAGATCTGAAGGCATCACTGAACAATAAGAACAAATTTAACAGGGATGGTTAATTCAAATATTTCAAGGCACCATATCACACTGGGAGCTCTGTGAAGAGCCATGTTGAACCCTTGAGAGAAGGAAATGTTTGGGTGAGAAACTAACTCGCAGTCCTCACTGAAAACGTATAAAATAAACTATTACAATGTTAAACAGTTCCTAATACACCCATTCATATGTCAATTATTTGTAACATATAAACACACACAACACACCTGCAAAGGTGGACAGGATGAGCATGACGCACTCTCTACATTACAACAGTAGACACACCTGTATGATATTAATTAACATGACAAGCTGCTTCAAGATGTCGCCCAAAGCTTTACATTGTTGTATTATTTACATCTTTCCCTTTTTTATCGAACCAAACATTGAGCAATCAGTGGTACATTGAGGTTGGAGTGAAGGTTTTTGAGGGGAATTCCTCACATAGTAGATATGCTTCCGTCCAACATGCAGGCACGGATCTACCACTTACTTTTCCCATTCACGTCTCACTGCATTTTCGGCTATGGCATCCTCCACTCAGGCAGGGCCCTAAAAGAAAGCCCTATTCTCTTCGCACCACACAGTGACATTGGTTAATTTGTGACCTGGTCATTTTCTAGTGTCCACCTTACATTCTGATCCACTCTTCTCTCTCTCTCTCTCTGTTAACTCCTGCATGAACTTCTGTTTTGTTTTTTCTGCTCTTCTGCTGTGTACTTGACAGGGGAGCAAGTGTCTTGGAGTGTTTAAACTCTGTCATCTGTAAAGCAGACAGACAAGAAGAAAAACATACTTCTTATATATTCCACACAAGTCTGAATGTTGTAATCTATGTGTACAACTTGTGGTTTGGAAGATAAACTGATATAAAAATAGAGATGAGGAATCAGTTGTTGCTCTCACCAGTGGAAGCCTGCTGCCTGGCGCTCTTGATCTGCAGAAAGATGGTATAGGTGTCGTAGGCAAACAGCAGTCCAGCGATCAAACCAAACACCTGCGGAAAGGAGAATCAGGATTAAAATCAGAATCACATTTACTGACCAGCTAAGTGTGCACATTCAAAGAACTGTTGGTTTGCTAGGTTTGTCGGTCACATTAAAAGAATATGCCAATGTTTTGAGCAAAATGCCCTTTTTCCCTTTTACCCGGAGTGATACAAGGTGCTCGATACCATTTCCACCTCTGTACCTCTGTACGTACAGTGGTTCAGATCCAATGAGTAGCATTTTGTGTTAGCTTAGCGTAAAAATTTGTAGTCTATGGGAGTCATTAGCATAGCTCCGTCAAAATGAAAAAAATAAAGCTTACAGCAACTCTGAAGCTGTCTTGTTTATATAGTGCATCATGTGTATGTGAAGTACATGTCTTGGATGGAACTATGATCACTGAGCATATTCATCTTTCTGGCTACCACATTGATCTGCTCACTGCTGAAGGCAGAGGTTCATTCATTCATTCATCTTCTAAACTGCTTATCCTCACTAAGGTCGTGGGGGGGTGCTGGAGCCAATCCCAGCGCACATAGGGCGAAGGCAGTGAAACACATCGCCAGTCCATCGCTGGGCAGACAGACAAACACTGACATTCACACGCAGTCATACCTAGGGGCAATTTAGCTTCTCCAATTCACCTAACCTGCATGTCTTTGGACGGTGGGAGGAAACCGGAGTGCCCGGAGGAAACCCACGCAGACACGGGGAGAACATGCAAACTCCAGGGTTAGGGTTAGGGTTAGAAAGGACCTTGGGTGGGAATCGAACCCAGGACCTTCTCGCTGTGAGGCAACAGTACTAACCACGGCACCACCGTGCCGCCCCGGCAGAGGTTCATCCAGCACAAATTAGCTTATACTAAAACAACACTCGTTTTTTTGGGGGGTTTTTTTGTTTTGTTTTTTTTTTAATTCTAAGACAGGTCAAGTCTTTAAGTTAATGTGAAATGCCACCCAAAGGAACTGAGCCAGTGGACGTACAGAGATGAAAATGGTATCAAACATCTTGTCTCAGTTTGGGTAAGAAGATAAAAGGGTATTTTGCCCGGAACGTTTGAATAAATTAGGCAATGCAAGCTATTTAAACTCAGAAATTAGAAAATAGTGACACTAGAGTGACTAGAGTAACTAGTATGTTACTAGAGTAACATACTCCTGTTACATGTGTGCATGTTGCACAATTAATGGAGGAAGCATGAGACATGAAACATGTGAAACACATGTTTCATGTCTCATGCTTACTCCTCAGCCCCACTGGGGTGTGGATGTGTCTCATATAAAGATATGACACATCACTGTAACAACAGTTGTTGTGAAATTAACCAGTAAAAGTGTTAACTAACCCCGCCTGCGATACAAGCGCCATCCCCGCTTCCTCTAGCTATCCAAATCAGAGAGGTGATGATATAGAGGCCAGCACCGATGGCAGCACGAATAAGATCCTGTACACAAGAAGGAAGCGAAAGTGGAAATATGTTATTGTGAAATTATTTGCACGTGAGTTGGTTGCAAGATTGTGTGGTAAGGCAGCTTAGGCACAACACTTACACTCCAGACCCAGTTGACCACTTGGATCTGCTTGTCCAGCTGCATCATGAAGACAACAAAGAAGATAATGGCGAAGATCATCTCACAGATGGCCACAGCGGAGTAGCCACCACACACAGACGCAGCGAAGCAGATGATGACGATGAAGCTGATGAGCTAAGGACAGGGTTGGGGAAAAAAAACAAACATGGTAAACAGTGAAAATAATTACACTGAGGAGACATTATTCATTGCTGCTTCATTATTATGTGACCGTGAGGGAAAAGAAGAATCCCCAGAATGAGGTGGATATCCCAGAATCCTTTGGGGGCATCTAATTATAGCTTGCAGCAAACTTCACAAACATTATCTAAATTCCTCCCCTCTGTTAGACTTTGTGGGCCACTTTGCATTCATTAAAAGAGTGCATAGATCAGCTACAATTCACCTAAGAGCATAAAAGCTATCACACACTGTTTTGTTGCTTAAGTATGCTAATCCGGGTGTAACTGCAGAAAATGACCTGTTTATTCTCCACTTGACAGCCAAGTCCATACAGAGAGCAACACAGTAAATCACTCTAACAAAGCCAACATTGTTGCATTAACTCCAGCCAGTGGACAAGTCAACATCAACACAGCCATTTTTGTCAAGGAAATATCTTCTACACAAACAGAATTAGCACAAACCGCTTTTAAAGCTGGATGTGGCTAAAACAAAACAAAAAAGGGACTAGGGATTATAATGCTTTGCATCAAATAGACTAAGCAGTCTGTCTATCCATCACATGCTGCTTTCATCTTGGAATTACAGTGTTTCTTCCATCAAGAACACATTTTTCCATAAGAGGGAAAAAGTAAGCGGGCATTCTCCTCAGTCCATTCCGCTGAAATGCTGCCAGTGTGCAGAAATCATAAACTTAATACAGCCCACGGCTCACAACCAGTACGGGCCTCGTTTCAATACTTCTATTGTTGCTGTCAAACTATGTGGGCAGATGCATTTGACGAACACAGACATATGACAGCTATGAAAGCGAGGAGTGTTTAAGTAGTGTTAGTTCACAAAACCTTTCTGCGTAGGACTTGATTTCGGCTGAGTGCTACAATTTTCCTAACAAGATTATTTTGACATTAGCATTTTCATTTGAGTAAAGAACGTAAATTCCAATGTTGACCTTTTAAGCCAATATCCTACAATAAAGAATCATATTCTATAAAAGAAAATATGCAAAAATGAATGCCACAAGTGTGACAGCAGTAATAATGTGGTCATGGAAATTCTAATTCATAAACTCTGTTGTTACATATTATTTATATAGACTGAACACACAAAGCTGGCATGTGGAATTAGTGGCTCAAGTTGCCTGGCTGTACTGCCGTCCTATGAAAGCTGTACTGATGTCAACATGATATGCCTTCTACTGTAAATGTTTGCTAAATAAACTGGACTCTGACTAGACTGTGCATCTAAGAATGCAGGCATCGCACATTCCAATTTCTTATTCTTAGACACAGATAACTGAGTGGGAAGTGTCACCTCACCTCACTCTATATGAAGCACACATGATGTAACCTACTCCACACTGGCCCAATATGCCGCTACTCTCTCCCCTCTCCACGCCCATAACTATGTTGCACACATGCGCACACAGCCAGAGGCATCAGTAGTTCATGTGTTCTCGAGACTGGCACAGGCTGCCTCTGTGGAGTAGCGGGGTGTCCGAGGCCAAAGTCCTACACAAAGAGGCTCTATTCTGTCTGTGACCGGCTGCTCTAAGGGCAGCGGCTACTGAAGAGGCGGTCACACAGAGAAACACCCACTACACAAGACTCCCTCACAACAGGAAAGGCTCTGAGATGTTGACACCTTTATGTTACAACACAGCGGCGGATCTGTTTGCACGGGACAGCCTCAAAGACACAGCCAGGACCTATTCAGCATCAGTATAATGTGCTGCTCTTTTAAACTGAGTGGGGGAAATTGTTGTGAATGGTTGGCTAATTATAGTCAGTAGCAACATGAGAGCCAAGAGCCAGCCCGTGTTACAGGGAAACATGACACAACAACAGTTGCTAGGGAAGTCACTGAAATCTTCAGGGTGGTTTCAGGGTTTTCTATGACTCATATAAAAGCATATACCATGAATTTCACAACCTCTGATACATTTCATCCACTTTTACTCACTCTCATCTCAACAGTCAGTTTCTACACCCTCTGATGAAGAAACTAGCAAACTTTGACAAAAATGCTTTCCAGTCCTAAGCACTCACTGTGTTATTTAGGCAGGTTTGCACTACCTGGGTGTGACACGGTGACATGTGGGGATCTGCAGCCTCAAATGTGTAATGTTCAAGACCAGTCTTGCTTCTGTCAGGTGGAATGAGTATCACAAAGAAATTCAAACATAATTTGTCAAGGCATTGACACCTTGCTGTCAAACCTGCTGCGTGCTCAGCAGACAGTAGAATTCAGTTTAAAACCTTAAAAAAAATATTTACTCTGAAAAGGCTCTTGGTATATCTGCCAGGAGAGTCTGTTGATATGAGATATGAGACATACTAAACAAGGCTGCATGGGTTAAGCACCCTATTTCCCGTTAGATTAGTCCTAACAAGGAGTGATAAGATTTGTCTTCCTGTATAAAGCTCACAATCCTCTTCCTGCATTTAGTAAACTACTTGAGACATTCATCACCACAGATGACTTCCATAGCTTTTAACAGGCTCCGATAAAGGTGTGAGTGAACAAGGGAGAAACAACAAACTACCTAGTGAGTCCAGGAAAGTTTGAAATTAGCTATCCTTTAATGCCACAACATAGATGTGTGCTAAGCCATTCATGCATTCTTTGTCCCGAGGACCAAACCTCACACATCGCCTGGAATTTCCATTACCTCTGAAGAAAAAAAGGGAGTTAACGTGGGTGGACCACTGACCACCAACATCTGAGTATGAGAGCTTTATAATGAGGCTGTTGAGTTACAAAGTGCTTTAAAGACAGAGTCTTTTCATCGATGAAACAAAGTGCTTTCTTACGTTTTAAGAAAGGAATAGATACAGTGTTATTACACACGGCGGCCACTCTACGGTAGGCAACACTGTTTGTTATTGAGACCTTAAGGCCTGATGGCTCTTTCCTTACGAGAACATGCTGGTGTGAAATGCAAACAAAGCAAGCCATGTGAAACTTGTGGTCCAACAAAAGGTAAATAAAAACATGTCTTCCCAGTCAGGAAGCGGGTGCACACCTCAGAAAACACACTTTAACCACACTCTCAACAGAAGAAATCGGTGACTTTGAAGTGATTGATGCTGCTGCTGCAAGCTATTTCTATTTCCAGCCATACATCTCCATATATTATTGTTAAAAACCAAAGCCAGATGTTTTTTAAAACCTGATGTGGAACAAAACACACCACTTTATGAGCCTGTATATGTACATGTGTATCAGGAATGTGATGCACACTACACGTTTTCTCCGTCTCATAATTATCTATGCTCTTACAACTCCTGTGCTTACAAAAATGCACCATAAGCAACAGATGTTACAAAGCTCCAGAGGGAGAGGAACTGAAATTCCCTGTGGCTAGTTAACCCGTGTGACCTTTTCATCTGCCATTTTTATCACTCTGCATTTGGCTCTTTGGTGCCAAATGAGAAAACAGTCGAGCACAAGTGACAGGTGGAAGCTCTTAACCTCCTTGTGTCTTGACCCCCACACCGCCAACACTCCCCAACCCTGAAGTCTCATGGCTTTCATTAACTTAACAGGCCACTTAAAATTACACATGATGAGCATACAAACTATTTAACAATTACATAATCTATTCTAGGGATATTTTGCAGATATATTTCATTGTACATATAGCATAAGTTCTTATTTTTTGTATTGATCCACTTTATTATGCTAGTGCTTACTGATTTTTCTAATGATATATATTTCTCCTAGTGTTGAGAGGTATGTCTAGTGTAGTCTACTACTGTCCCAGTGCAATGTCTGGACAACCTACTGCTGCAACACACCTATCTATCTATCTTAACATTATATTAGGAAAAACTAATGTTTTCCAGAATAGGAAAATGATGGGACAGAGCCACATGTATTAAATGAATTACAAAGGAGGCTAACTTACAGCTCACCCCTTCCTGCTGAATTAGGCTGACAGTGGAAAAAATCCGTAACAACCATGTAACGGTTACACTAACCCACCGTGCTGTCTAAGAAACACTGAGTTAGGAGACCTGTGAAGGCTTTCAAGCAAAACACAGGGCTAGTTTATATCATTATTAATCTAGCTAAAGCTCAACGGTGCAAAGCTGTATGCCAGAGGGAGTGAACTTACTATTTCTGCGGCGAGAATAAAACCTTTTTTGGTCTTCACGTAACTTTTCAGATTCTCCAGGCAGTTGGCACCGGGGCTGGCATCGGTATCAGCCATTTTCGCAACAACTAACTTTAAGCTCTAGCAGTCCAAAGTGTATAATAAAGGCTATGTCTTCAGCTTATCTGCACGGCTCGGCGAGCAGCGTTTGAATAAACAAACTTGATTTGACTTGTGTCGGACCGTTAAAAAAAGTGTTGCTCAGGCCGGTCCCCGTGAAGTTGTCCTGCTAGCTCCGGCTCAGGGCGGCTGTGTGGTCTTTTTCCTACCACCTGACTCAACTTCCCCGCTGAAAATAAGAGCTGCTGTCTGGTTCGGTAGACAAATCTGCCCTCTCTCTCTCTCTCTCTTTCTTTCTTTCTGCAAGGAGGAAAGGACTCAGGAGCTGCCAGTGGGGCGTTGGCTTTCACTTTCCTCAAGAGGCTGTGTTGATGTGCGGCGCTGGGAGGGCGGGAGACCTGACACTGCCACTGAGCAGACCCGTGCTGCCTTCATGGATTCTCGTAATTTCCCCACTTCACACTTGAAACTTGAGGAAACTTCATGCACTTCACGTTGTGCATCACAGAATGGACTGCGAGGGATAAATTATTAGTGGCTTTAGTGTTTTGAGTTAGAAATAAAATGACAGGAAGCTGTGCTGTGACATAGAGGTACAACAGAAAACATGTATGACTACTTGAGTTTTTAGGGCCCGAGCACTGGAACAGTGCGAAGCCCTATTGTTTTTCCTTCGTTTTTTTTTTTTTTCTTTTTCTTTTAGGGCCCGAGCACTGGAACAGTGCGAAGCCCTATTGTTTTTGCTTCGTTTTTTATTATTATTCTTACGTGTCATTCGGCCTTAATTTGACCCCCTAAACATGCTCCAAAACTCACCAAATTCGGCACGCAGGCCAGGTCTGGCGAAAAATTTGATAAAATGGACAAACGGACCCCCTAAGTGCAAAAATGGGCTCGGTAGCGCCACCTAGGCACACAAAGGCAGCCGCTGCGGCCCACAGGAATGTGATAGAAACACCAAACCAGCGCCGAAATGTAGGTCTCATCAAGCCCTACAATTCACGCACTGACACCCCCCCTCTAAAACCAACAGGAAGTCTGCAATTTGCGTTGGAATGTTCACGTTCTCGCCCAAAGTTCCGCGTTGAACAAAATCTATCTCCTCCCAGGCCGTAAATGTCAGTGGCTTGAAAACTTAACAGATGACAGAGGACACAGTGCTGAACAAAAGTTGCTAAAAACTCCGTCATTACTCGATTCGTTTGGATTTTATAAGCCCTCAAAGTCGGAGTGGCCAGAGCCAAAACCTCATTTTTTCCCATGGAGTTTGGTGTGCAGAGGCTGACACTTGGCACTAATTAGGCCCCTGCAGTCTAAAGTAAAAGTCTGACGGCTTTGAAAACTATGCAGATGGAAAGAGGACAAAAATTCCTACAAAAATATGTAGTTTTGTTGTGGATTGGACCAAGTTTGTGGGAGCTGTGAAGAGTTTTCAAACATTTTTGACTCTGGTGTGCTCTGCTCTGCACTCTGCCTGGACATGTGACTCACTCTAGCTGCCTCAGGAATGCGCAATACACACCCATTGTAAGAGCTCAGAGGGAGCAGAAAACACTCTCAAACTAAAACTGCCATAACTCCAAAACGGTAAAAGATAGCAAAATCATGTAAATGGGAGATTTATAGATCCGAGTCTCGTGACTCGTTTAAACTTTGAATCAAGTCTGTCACTTAAACAGTGACCGAGCTGTGACGCCTCAAAAAGGGGTGGGTTTTCTGGATTTCTCCATTAGATTGAATGAGGATTTCTCTGTCTGCCTGCATTTTGGTGTGATCATGCCACAGCTGCCAGTACTCAAGTCAGTCACACACTAGGACATGCTAAGGGCGCCATCTGCTGGAGGGGCGCTGCTAGTGGCCAGAGGGGCACCAGCAGCGAATGTACTACCAGTGGGTTTTTGTTGGCGTCGTGTGTGTGTGTGTGTGTGTGTGTGTGTGTGTGTGTGTGCACGTGCGTATGTGTGTGTGTGTGTGTGTGTGTGTGTGCGCACGTGTGTGTGTGTGTGCACGTGCGTATGTGTGTGTGTGTTTGTGTGAGTGAGTGAGTGTGTGTGCCTGCATTTTGGTGTGATCATGCAGCAGCTGCCAGTAGTCCTGTAGGTCACACACTAGGACTTCCGCGGCCTTTCAAAATAAAAGCCCAAAACTCTTTCAAAATAAAAGCATCGAAAAATACCCTTAAAACTGGCACAAACGGACGAATTGTCTGCACTTTGACACGCGCGCCGTCCCCGACGTGCACGGGGGGGCGAGGGCCCGTCCAACGCTGCTTGCAGCTTTAATTAGGGCCCGAGCACTGGAACAGTGCGAAGCCCTATTGTTTTTGCTTCGTTTTTTTTTTAGGGCCCGAGCACTGGAACAGTGCGAAGCCCTATTGTTTTTGCTTCGTTTTTTAGGCCCTCGCCCTCCCTTAGGGAGAAGGGCCTATTGTTTTTGTATCGTTTTTTTCTTATTATTATCGGTACGTCTCTTTGACGCTTAATTTGACCCCCTAAACATGCTCAAAAACTCACTAAATTTGGCACGCCCCCCAGGTTTGGCGAAAAATTCGATAAAATGGAAAAATGCACCCCCAAAGTGCAAAAATGGGCTCTCTAGCGCCACCTAGACACACTAAATCGGCCGCTGCGGCCCACAGCAATGTGATAGAAAGACCAAACCAGCGCCGAAATGTAGGTCTCATCAAGGCCGAGATTTCACGTGCTCGCCCCCCCGACCTAAAATCAACAGGAAGTCCGCAATTTGCCTTTCAAAGTAAAAGTCACGCCCCGAAATTGCGCTTTGAACAAAATTTATCTCCTCCGAGGCCGTAAATCGTGGCGGCTCAAAAAGCTAATACATGAAAGAGGATACAGTGCTTAACAAAAGTTGCTAAAGACTTCGTCATTACTCGTTTAGTTTTTAAATTATAAGCCCTCGAAGTCGGCAACGCCGACTTCGAGGGCATCGTTTTTTCCATGGAGTTTGGTGTGAAGAGGCGCACACTTGGCGCTAATTAGGCCCCTGGTGTCTAAAGTAAACGTCGCACGGCTTCGAAAATTATGCCACACGAAAGAGGACGAAAATTCCTACAAAAATATGAAATTAATTTTTAAATTGGAACAAGTTTGTGGCAGCTGTGAAGACTTTTCGAACATTTTGGACCCTGGTGTCCTCTCCTCTACACTCTGCCCGGTCATGTGACTCACTCTAGCCAACGGACAGTTCCGCAATACACACCCATTATAAACCGTCAGCGGGGGCAGAAAAAACACTCAAACTAAAACTGCCATAACTCAAAAACGGTAAAAGATAGCAAAATCGTGTAAATACAAGATTTATAGAGCCGAGTCTTGTGCCTTGTTTAAAATTCGAATCACTTCTGTAACTCAAACGATGTCCTAGCGGCGTTACTTCAAATGGTTGTGGGTTTGATCGATTTCTCCATTGGATTGAATGTGGATTTATCGGTCTGCCTCACACACACAAACGCTTAATAAGACGGTCTGCCTCACACACACACACACACCCACACAAACGCTTAATAAGACCCCTTTAACATGTTCATAAGACCCATTTAATGTGTGTGTGCGTGCGCGTGCGCACGCACACACACATAGAAACGCTTAATTCAACCCCCTCAACACGCTCAAAAACGTGTGTATGTGTGATCGACTGATCGATTACTCCATTGGATTGAATGAGGATTTCTCTGTCTGCTATTCAATCTATGTGTGTGTGTATATCAAAATGCAGGCTGTCTGCCTGCATTTTGATCTGCCCATCACGCACGCGCACGCGCACACGCACACACAAGCATACACACACACACACACACACACAGAAGCACACACATACATATATACACAAACACACACACCCATACAAGCACACACACACATATATACACAAACACACACACACACACCCATACAAGCACACACACACATATATACACAAACACACACACACAAACACACACACACACACACACATGCACACACACCCACACAAGCACACTCACACACACAAATACACACCTGCCCGCACATGCATGCATGCACTCACACACACACACGCACATTAATACACACACACTCACACACACACAAACACTCACCCGCCCACACTCACACACACTACCACACAAGTACGCACGCACTCACACAATTACATACACAGCCACACAAGCGCACACACACTCGCACACACGCGCGCGCGCGCGCACACACACACACACACACACACACACACACACACACACACACACACACAAAAACGCTTAATTAGACCCCCTCAACACGCTCAAAAATGTGTGTGTGTGATTGATCGATTTCTCCATTGGATTGAAAGAGGATTTCTCTGTCTGCCTGCATTTTGATCTGCCCATCACACACACGCACGCCCACACATACAAGCACAAACACACGCACACTAATACACACACACCCATAGAAACACACACACACATATACACAAACACATACTAGCACACACTCACACACACACACACCCACACACACACAAATAAACACCTGCCCGCACATGCATGCATGCACGCACTCACACACACACACCCACACAAGCACACGCACATAAATACACACACACTCGCACGCACACACACCCCCACACGCACTCACACAAACAACCACACAAGCATTCACGCACACAATTACACACACCCTCACACAAGCACACACACTCGCACGCACACACACACACTCACAAACCCACACATATATACATACACACACACATATTAACCCTCAATTTGACCCCCTAAACATGCTTATAAACTCACCAAATTTGGCACGCACCTCAGGTCTGGCGAAAAATTTGATAGAATGGAAAAACACACCCCCGAAGTCCAAAACTGGGCTCGCTAGTGCCACCTTGGCACACAAATGCTGACCCAGGGCCCCACAGAACTGTCATAGAAAGACCAAACCAACGCCAAAACGTAGACCCCATCAAGGCCAAAAATTAATGCCCCCCCCAACGTAAAATCAACAGGAAGTCCACAATTTGCCTTTCAAAGTAAAATTCACAGCCAATTTTTCACTTAACAAGGAATCTAAAGGATTCACACCCACACCCACATTAACATTGCAAATGTTATTAGCACCTACATAATGTACTTTTAATAAAAATGACTTAACAGTTATTCATAATTTATAATTCAGTGAATAATTATATTATAATAGTTAATCCTATATTATTATTATTAGTACTTTTACAGATAATTATATTAGTTATTACTGTATTTTATTGTTTCTATTACACATTACATTATGCCTATCTTTCGATGCTTCTAATGCTTTCACACCTACCACTACACGTCACTGACACTTTGCCCAAATCATGTGGGTTATGCCTCTGACATTTTGTTAATAAAACCTCACCCCACTTTAAAAGATGACTTAAAAGCCTTTAAGTTATTTTCATTATCATTTCTCCCTAACCCTAACCCAGCTGAGAGAGCTGCAGGGTTACATCACATCAATACATTTCAAGTACAATTCCTTACAAATCAGACATACCTTTGAAAGATTCAGAAGGGAATTACAGAAATGTTTCCACATCAGGCAGGGTAACATGCAGCTGAGGGAATATTACACTCATGACTTACACATTATAAGCGCCTCTGTTGGTCATCTCTTCATTCTTGATAACATCAATGCTGGATAATTTCCTAATGTTTACATGTTATCTCTTTACCCATGTGAATAATATACTATTTTAATCCATTACAATTTATACATATAACCTTCTATGTAGTTATATAATATTGCATTACACAGTAAAGCAGGAGTAGTATTACTACAGACTTGTTTTTCACAATACATTGAAAGGACCTTCAGTCATAATATGACAGACAACATCTTGTACTTTAGAATATAAAATTTATTTTTCAATTTCATTTACATGTACATGTTTTGATGATTGCATTTTACTTTTAGTCATTGACATTTTTTCTCAGTACAGTTTAGTTATTTATTCTGTCAAGACAAACATTTAGAAAAATCATGGCTGTACTTCATGTATTGTTCATGTAAGAAAAATAAAATAGCATAGGCCTGGATTCCAATTCAATTCAATTTTATTTATTTGTATAGCCCAGAATCACAAATACAAATTTGTCCCAAAGGGCTTTACAGAACAATACAACATCCTCTGTCCTTAGACCCTCACATCGGATGAGGAACAACTCCCTAAAAAATCCCTTTAACAGGGAGAAAAATAGGAAGAAACCTCAGGGGAGCAACAGAGGAGGGATCCCTCCCCAGGACGGACAGACGTGCAATAGATGTTGTAAACACAGATAACAAACTACAATTAAGATAGGATTACTTTTTTAACTATTACCTCATACATCTCATGTACCAGACCTACAATACTGAGACTAAAGTTCATCTGAACCACTTTGACAGGACATAGGTACAATGCATGTGCTGTCTCTGTCCCACGATGCCACTTGCTACAAGGCGACATCATCATCACTTGGAGGTAGGGAAGGGGGGACGCTGCACCACAGTAGGATCTTCAATCAGGAAGTTCCCCTTCGAGTAAAAAAAAGACAACATTTTGAGGCAAACATCACTGACCAACTGCATCTCAAAGTACACTAACTAAACTAACTACAATTTATTGACAGTGCCACCCAACTGTGTAAAGTAGGTGAGGCAAAGAGAGACAGAAAAGATAAGAATGGGGGACACAAATGGGAGCAGAAAACCTGGAAAATAGACGACTGGTAATGGATTTACTTTTTATATAAATAACTGTCCTGTTGTGGCAGCTAAGGCGTACAGAATGGGGAGTCTGTGCCTTGTTGCGCCACAACAGATTTGCTCTGAGTTCATGCACACCAGAGGGAACACTTCAGTATTGAAAGTGAACCTCTTGTGTACAGACAGTACACATGAAGGTGACATGGACTCAAACATGCAGAACTATATACATTTCAACTTTAAACAGATATACATTTAAACTTTAAACAGATATACATTTCAACTTTAAACATATATACATTTAAACTTTAAACAGACATACATTTAAAATTTTAACAGATATACATGAAGAGCTCACTTGCAAAAACAGATCCCCTTTTTGAGTTCATTAAAACTTTTTAAACTTTTTTGAATTGAATTATATGTTTACTTAGTGTGGCATAATGTTTATTATCCTAAATCATGCTTTGTGTGTGTGTGTGTGTGTGTGTGTGTGTGTGTGTACTCCAAGCATCAGTGAAACGGTGTATCCATTTTAAGAATGGCTTTTATCTGTTTTTGCAAATGAACTCTTCACATTTAAACTTTAAACAGAGACCAACAGCTAACACGTGGCAAACAGAGACTAACACGTCCATAATTAATAACACCTGTGACACATGATTACATGACTAGGTCCCTACACACGATTCTCACAACTAAACCTTCTCTAATTATACCTGGAACACATGATTGGCTTAATCTAAAATCTAACCATGATCATCTATTCCGCATCATCAATACATAATCTAAAATCCCAATAAATACACAATATAAATACTATAAATAATGACAATAAATAACAATCTATACAATTACAGTGGGACAGGCTCTAAAAAGACAACATTCATAGTGGTAGCCAATGTACACACCATGAACAACACAACACACTACAAGTCAGTTTCCTCTGAACCAACACACAAACGCGACAACACTAACATTTGCACCGGGACACTGCAATGTAGCTCCGTTTGACTCATCAAACAATGAATTCACACCGGTCGTGTGAATTCATTGTTTGCCTCCTTTGCCAAACAAAACAACCTAACCCTCATCAAAATCCGCGTCTGACTCGAAGAGGCCCTCTACCTCCTCCAAGTCAACAACTAACCCCTGATCATCGTTAACACTAAAACTACAAACAACACCTTCGTGATCACTGAAATACGTGGGCATGACTGCACACTCCACATTATACTGTGTTGTTTTAACATAAACGTGATCAATTAGTGTCCCCTTCTCTGTAGTTTCTTGTGTTACGTGCTGACTAAATCCTTTTTCACCCATAAATTTGCAAATTGAGGATGTTTTTAAAATGTTCTCATTGAAATCCCCCACTATTACAATTGTGTTACTGATTGGATGTAACCAATCAAGTAACTTCCCCAGATTTTGCTTGAATAAAGAATTTGGATAACACGGTGGACGATAAATTACTGCCAACAATATGTTGAATTTGTTGCACAGGCACACCAAACACTCCAGATTCAAATTGGGCACCTGCAGAATATCACAGTCCAAATTGTCTACACTATACAAACCAACTCCACCATGTTCTAGGTTCTGTAGCTCTACCAATTTAGGGTTACTGCTGCTGTAACACAAGCCTCGAGGACGACTGTGGAAAGTGTAACCTTCAATTTGGACACCGTCTAATGAGGACTGTGCAGTGAGCCACGTTTCTGTCACAGCAATACAGGTAAGCTGTAAATGCTGCGTGCAAGACACCAAATCTAACACATGGCGACTTAAACTCTGAACGTTCATTAAATACACAGAGAAACTGTGTGTATTTAATGAAGGCTCTGGCTGCTCAATCAAAAATGGAGGCATGCTATCCAAGGCCTCCTTTATGGCGTCCTTGCAATAAATTGCCCTCTCTGTAAAATCCTCGATGATCAGTCCAGACAAAGCCCTAACACGACTAAGCGCTACATATGCCTGCCCCGGTGCAAACACCCTCTTCAAAGACACTACCGCCTCGTCCACAGTGAGTCCTTGCACTTTGTGAACAGTGCAAGCCCACGCTAACCTCAGAGGAAACTGACGACGCAAACCGCCACGCTTGGTGGCTCTATCCTCCTCTGGATCAATGGCAGTAGACTGCAGGCATTCTACTGCTGCATGTGCACGGTTTTTCCTCCTATCTGAACCAATTTTCTCATCATCAAATCTAACATACACAGTGAGAGGAAACGTGGAATCCTCTCCAAAAACTACCTGAGTAACCGTGCCACATGCTCCATTGACCAGGCCGTCCGCAACATCCACGTTCTTGCACAACATGACGCGCGCGTTCCTCGCTATACACAAAGTCTCCGGTAGAGACGTGTCCGCCGCAACGCCGTGATGCCCGGGCATCCGTTCCAAATTCCCTGTTGTCCTGTTAGTCACAAAATCCTGCGCCTCAATGGTGACATAATCAGGACAACAGTCAAACAGATAATTTAGGTTGTGCTCACTTACTTGCCTATTCGTCGCAAAGATATGCAAGGCTGAGCTCACCTCGCCGGTCTCGCGCATCTTCAACATCTCAACGTCGCTATCTAACATTGGGGTGGCCCTGGAACGCACTCTTAACCTATTCAGCATCTCTGCAAAAACACTATCCTTCTGCCTAACTATCTTTTTCAGCTCCACGATGCTGAAATTACACCACAGGTCCACACCAACAGGACTACTATACAGAGGCTTCCCTTTAACGGGAGGCAACTGATAGAAGTCCCCGACAGCTATCACACTAACGTTACCAAACGGGGAAAAGTCGCCTGTCTGTTTAATCTGCCTTAATCTACCGTGGACATAAGCCAACAAGTTGTGATTAACCATACTGATTTCGTCTATAATTAAAATTTGGAGGTGACTTAATTTGGCGCGCAAAGAGTTTAGTTTATCTTCACCCAGAGGGGTGTAAGGTAAACTAGCCTGTTTGCCAATACTCAATGTGTGATGAATTGTTGCTGCATTTAAATTGTATGCAGCTATTCCTGTTGGAGCAGTTAACAAAACACAGATATCGTCTGGTTGATCACAAAGTGTTGACAGCAGCCGCGCTGCTTCATACTGAATAGCCCTAATTAAATGACTTTTCCCCGTCCCTGCACCACCTGTCACAAATACACGCAGAGGCTCTGGGTTTTTACCCATCACCTTCTGCAGACACCACTGTCTCACCCTATAAAAAACAGCAAGCTGTGTCTCATTCAGAGACCTAAGAAGCGCCAAACCCTCAGTTCTAGATAAAATGGACCTGTTTCTCTCTAACCGCGCTACCTGTCTGCCACCAACAATCAAATCTGGCACATTCACCAACGACTCAACCAACTGTTCCTCTGCTATCTCTCCTTCCCGCTGCTGCCTCATCTCCTCTATACCCTCAAGGCGTTCCGCTTCCTGTTCAGGACAAAGCTCACCCCAGACATCTTCATCTACGCCGTTGTTTTGCGCAGCTATCTCCTGGGCTAACTCAAGGTGAGGACAATTAACCTCAAACCTTGCCCTATTCGCATCAACAACATCGCAAACCGAATGTACAGAGCCGTCGCTAAAGAACACCTCACCATCGTTATAGAACTGCTCAAACAGCTCAAAGCCATCAGGTTTGAGGTCTGAGTCAGTTCTATAAGGAAGAAACAACTGCAACAGGCTCTGAAAATGTGCCTCCTCCTCTCTATCCAAATTAAAACGCATGTATCGCACCACTGCAAACTGAGTGCGTGTTCTCCTAAGAATGAATCCTAAGTCATTCTTCAGTTCAATTCTGTCTTGAGACATTTCATTTTTGGTGAGAACACGATACTCAGATGCAAAGGTAGCCATACACATGTTATCAAACACTACGCTGTCAGGCCTATTCCTATACCTGTCTACTATGCTAACCATCCACATATCCTCCTCCCGAAGATCACGGGAGGCCGCCATCTGCCTCAACACACTGAGGGGCAAACTCATCCTAACTATTCTACTGCCTGTCGGCACAAACACAACCTTTCTGGAACACTCCCTAAGGTGCATGTTCGTTAGCCTGTACACTGCCTCCTGCGCACAAACATCCCTATTGTGTAAATATACACTGCCCAGCTTCCGCAGGGCTTCTTTGGCAGAGAGATTCCCTTGTTTTTTTGCTTCTTTTTGGGCATTAGTCAATAAGAGGCCAATTTCTCTCTCTGCTTTCGTAATATACGATATTATGTATATTACTACTGCGTAGGCGTCGGTGACAAAGCTAATGTCCATGTTAGCATTCCAGCACTTCAACAACTTCTTGCTATACTGATTTACCCAAACCTCGTTCACCCCTCTCCTATAAACTACCTTATGCTTTTTCTCTAAACGCCTATAAGCCCGCTCAAAAATCTCCTGATTAATACGCAAACTATGAAACAACTCCTCTACACTAGCAGGAGGCACATCGCGTTCCACAGCTTTTTTAACAGCCTCAAGAATTTTGTGTGCAAACTCTTTAGGCATCCTATCCCTATCCTCAAAACATTTACAGGCTGGCTTGTTGTCTGAATTAGATTCAGCCTCACCTGTCTCCTTCTTCTTCTTATCACACTTGCACTCCCGCATTCTACAAATGAATGTGCGCGCAGAAACAGGTTTTGGAAAATTGAAACGACATGTCGTTTTGTGTTTTCTGCATGACTTTGAATGTCGTTTGGAATGTGTTTGAACAGATGACACAGTGTCCAATAGTGTGTCATCATCTGAGGGTAGCTCACACGTAACGTAACGGTCAATAAATTCTACAACTTCCTCGTCTGTGTTTTTATCAATTTGGGGAGCACCCTCGATCCAAAATAAACAGTGTACATGTGGTGAGCCTCGCTGTTGAAATTCGACCCTATAAAAGTAATCAATGATCTTGCCGATTGGTTGACAGGGAGACATGAGAACCTCTTTCAGAAAACAATGCCACCTGTAGTCAAACATCCGCGCCGCGGTCACAGGATTACGTCGCAACAACGCGCACCTATCAGCCCACTCCAAATCCTCTACCGTCTGCGATCTGCCTTCCTGTTTCAGGATGCTGGTCAGAAGATTCTGCCAGCGCATATCCGCAGACGAAAACGAACAAAACCACGTCGGAATGCCTAACTGACGCACACAAGCCATCACGTCCTTCTGGACAGACTGCCAGAAGGCCGGAGTTCCTCTGATGGGTTTAAGAAACCTAAACCCATCATCACACGCCAACAACTGCTTCAAGGCGTCCGCATCCGCTAACACATCCTCACTAATCCGCTGAGGCCTCTGACCTCCTTTACCCTTGCGCAACGCAACAGAAACACTGGACACAACCTTGTCCAACTCAGACACATACTGAGCAAAAAATATATACTCTACATTACGCGCAAAACGACCGTCGGCATGCATAATCCTATTATTAAGATAACGCGCCAACGTCAAGTCGTGCCACCGACCATCATGAAAAGTCTTACCACCCGTCGGAAACAACACCGGGAAACACTTTGCCTCGTTCGTGTGGTCAGAAAGCATTCTAACTGGACTATTCCCTTCTGCAGGCGCAATGTTCAAAATATCCTTAAAATACTGATCTAAAGCTTCCTGACCAATATCAACAGGCATAAGACAAGTGTCCTGAAACATGCAGTGCTGTTGTCTGTCATGTAACAGTTCATCCTGTCCTATGTCTGCTGATTCCGCTAGCTCACACATTTCACTCTGAACCGTAACCTGCCCTGACCTAACCTGAGCCTCATCCTCACTGCCTGATTCGGCCTCTTCCTTCTCCCTATCTTCCTCCCTAACAAACTCATTGACCCAGTGCTCATTAAACTCAATGTCTCTATAATGTACATTAGTTCTCTTTAAGTAATCTAGCGCCTGTCTTACACGCAACGTATCGACAAACTGGTACTCGTAATGCCCTTTATAGGTGAGTTTCCGCTTCAGCTTAACCTGAAGCAGAGACCCTTCCATATTCGAACGAGGCAACACATTCGCAGTCTGAACAATGTTGGCTGGAACACATGTCACTGGTCCATGTACTCCATTCTGCCCACCTTTAGGCAGTGCCAACATCTTCATGAATGGAATATGTAACGCAATAAGATGCTGTTCTAAACTATTCAAAGATCCCAGTTCAGCAGGAATGGGATCAAGCTCCAAGTTATTAATCCAGCATTCAGCTGGCATCTCACCTGAACTAAGCTTCCTATCACATGTATAACAGATCCACAAATTACCGCGCGCAGAAACCAACAAACATGGTGCAACACATTCCTCACTACACCGATGCAAATACTGCCCGCCTATACACCTATCTGCATTAACCGCTGTCGCTGAACTACGCCTATAAGCTTCACTATCACAACTGACCACCTGATATCTAAAAAACAACCTATGACACACACAGCACACAAAATCAGGTCCATCTCTGACCTTTTCTAAAAACTGATCCATAACAAAACCAAAATCTTTTGACTTCTCTACCTTCTGCTTCCTGCCTAACCTCACACTTGAAATAACCCTCTGCTTATACTCTACACTATCATAATACTTACTCTTAATCCTACTCTTACTCCTTTCTATAACTTTCTCTCTGTGCTCCATGCTGTCCCTATATTTCACAAAACTCCTGGCCTTAAGTCTATCCCTGTGCTCAATACTGTCCCTGTATTTACCCACACTTCTGGCCTTAACTGTCTCCCTGTGCTCTACACTTTCTCTGTATTTACTAACGCTCAACTGTTTAACCCTCTCTCTGTGGGCCAAATTCTTACTATATTTCCCCACACTCCACAATTTTGCCTTCTTCCTGAACACTAGACTTTCTTGATAGATCTTCCTAATTCTTAACTGACGTTTCTCCCTAAATGAAATACTCTTCTCCTGCTTCCTCTGTTTCTGCTTCAGATACTTAGACTTCACAGTCATTCTACCTGACACTAAATCCCTAGCAGCCTCCACAACCTTATCACTATCCTCTACACCTACATCACACCTAACCGCTGTGTTGTCACTATCTACAACCACAACATCCATCATTCTAGATCTTACATTGTAACCTGTAACTTCACTAACTTTGCAGTAACTGTAACAACAGTGCAGTCCAGGCTTACACACACAAACAACATTCTCAAAATGCCGTCCCATTACATTTTCTATGTAAATACACTCTGCAGACAAAGGCTGACTGCTGCAGCTATACCTCAACCAACGCCCATCATGGAAAGTATACACATTAACGCCTAACCAATCAGCTGTCGCCTGAATTTCCACCTCTGTGGCCCAACTGCCGACACGCCTCATCCTGGACTGCTCAATATACTCTAACACAGAGGAGTACTCAATTCTCAAAAGACTCTGATATCTATCTGTGTTCCTTTCTAACTCTTTACAGACAGCTAACCTAATCCTACGATGGTGCTTCTGAGAACCACTCACCGCCTGAGAGATGGCTCTGAAGAAGCAGTTCCCATCGGCCACAATCCTCTCTTTGCTACAAGGAACACCTAACAACCCCTCCTCTGTGGCTACCGGACTAACCTTCACGCAATCGACGTTCAACTTTGTGCATAAAGCACGACAAACATCTACGCCGAGGGGATGGAAGACCAGCTCTTCGCTTCTCACCTCGCTAACAAATTCAACGTCCGAATTGACCTCTCGGACATCGAAACTCTTGGATTTCTTCGACATACAAGTGCCGGAAGAAATGACACGCTTTCTGCCATCGATCACCGTTGGTTCTGCCGCTGAACCGCTGCTCACCTCGCTGGAGAAAGTCAACACAGAAATGCCAGACAGTGCCGGACTTGCGGCAATGCTGACACCACACTCAGGCACACAAACGCCTGCAGACACCTCACTTTTTCTCCCAGCCTCAGTGAGCACACTAGACTCTGGTGCTGGAGCAGCGCTCATCCCAGTGATGAGACTCTCCACAGACACACCAGACCGCGCTGGACTTGTACCTGTGCTGACCGTGACACCACACAGCTCAAAGAGCTTCTCCCTCGAACGGAGACTGTCGGCCAAACGACAGATGTAGTGGTGCAGGTCGTCGAGACACGCGAAATGCAGAACCACGCTTGTACCGTCGTGGTGTAACAAGCCAGTGTTACTGCGTGAGTGACTGTCGACCACAGCGAACCGTCCACCCTCACGCACGATGGCAGTGGTGTTTCCGCACATTGTCAAAAGACATGTGGTGTATTGACTGAAGATTCTCTCCAGTCCATTACGCAAGCTGATGAATACACCGAAGTCGATGTATTCACCTTCGGTCACGCCTACTTCGCCTAACACTGTGTCACCAAAACCGAACCTAAACAACTGTCCGTCTAATTCCAGCTGTTGTGGCAAATCTGGCACAGACAGCAGATTAGACACATGGCTGAAGATGTTGAGGTCACGCAAACTCGTGTACAACTCATCACCTTCAACCAACGCGCGATCCAGATCCAGCCTGTCCCACGAGAACGCGCTCCTCACTGTGTGTTTGGCTAAGCTGACCAAAGCTATAGCCATACACTGGACTCCTCCATAAACAAATCGGGCATTTCCCTGATGAAATGACCCGCGCACAACTTTAACTAGCCTAATCCTGCTACTATCTATGTTAGACCCTGTTGCCACAGCATTAGCGCTAGACTCTGACTTAACATCACTAACACAAACAGAAGGAACAAAAACAGCCTTAGCTTTGAAGATCTTCTGTTGCTCCTCTGGGACAGCAGGGCCCGCTGCGGCGACCTCCTCCTGACCGGCTACCACCCCCGGCACCTCGCTGGCCGACTCCTGGGCTGTCGCCTCCACCTGATAAAAAAAAAACACAGCAGTGAGATTTTGGCAACGAAATGTCGTTGCTTGGCTTCCGGATTACAGCAGAGATGGAATTCTGGGACTGTTTAAAAATTAAATATAGTCTATATAACTAGTGTGATATGGTCTATATAACTAGTGCTAAAAAACAAGAGCTAAATAGTAATGAGTGCAATTGAGAGTAACTAGATGAAACAGAATGTAAACAACAGACTAAACAGTGTAAACAACTGAATAAACAGTGTAAATAATACTGAGTGCAATTGAGAATAACTAGATAAAACAGAATGTACACAACAGACAAATATGAAAACAGGAGAACCATTTTCCTGCTACCTCTCAATGCTAACTCACATATTATATTTAAACAAAGACAAACCTGCTGCACCGCTGGTCTGGGCCCGGAGGCGGACACGGTCCCACGGGCTGGTGAAGGTCTCGGCGGCACCTAAAAAAGATGGGGAAGAAAAAAAGCCTCATTTACATAATGCACTCATTCACTCGGGTTCTGCACGTTATAAAAAGTACTCTGCGGCACCTCCGGGACGGCTGGGCACGCCGTGGCGACCTCCTCCCGGACGACGACCACCCCTGGCACCACGCTGGACGACTCCTGGGCTGTCGCCTCCACCTGACACAAGACAAAAAAAAAACAAAAAAAACAAAAACAAACAAGGTTTCACTAAATCACAGGAGAACCATTTCCCTGCAACCTCTCAAAACGATAACTCGCATATTATATTTAAACAAAGACAAACCTGCTGCACCGCTGGTCTGGGGCCGGAGGCAGGCACGGTGACACGGGCAGGTGAAGGTGTTGCCGGCACCTAAAAAAGATAGGGGAAGACAAAAGACTCATTTCAATAATGCACTCATTCATTCGGGTTCTGCATGTGTTATCAAAATATGGCAAAAACAATCCACATAGCTCACATACTAAACATGATACCAACCTGCCGCTTTCCTCCTCTACGCCTTGTGGCAACACCTCTCGGCGAACGCCTCACACGGGAAGTCTAAAAGAAGGAAAACAAACCTTGTTAAATGCAGTCTTAAATTCAATTTTGTCCAGGACATACACACCTACAATGGCTGTTGCAAGCACAGAAAAAAAACAACAACAAAAGATCTGTATGTATAATATAAAGGAAAAAAATGTAAAAACAGTTGGTGGATGAGGAATGCGGATGCCGAGGGGAGTCACATGCACTGGAGCAGCCTGGGACCTGAGCCACACAACCACCAGCAGCATGATGACCTGGCTCAAAAAGAAACAGCACGCACTCAGAAAAACTCACAACCATTCACACACACACTCACACAGAGACAAGGGGAAACATCAGAGGCAAACCCATTTAACATTTTATAACTTAACAGAAACACCTTAAAGTCAGAACTAATATGGATTACTTCTTAATATATAAATATAATTATCAGGCAGTTTACCTGGCCAGCTGGCAGAAGGGCAGTGACGTCGCTGTCCGAGGATGGCGAAACCCTCTCCATGGCCTCCAGGATGTCGCCGCTGAACCAGACGGGGTTGGACGGGAGGACAGACTCTTGCACCGGAGATGCTCGAACCTTAAAAACCACAACAAAAAAAAATCATCACCATTAAAAAAAAACACACACACACACACACACACACACACACACAAAAAATAAAGGCGTAAAACCAGAAAAGATGCACAAATGTACAGCCAGAAAATGACTCAAACACATTACCTTGCCCTCCTGTCCGACAACGGTCCACTCCAGTGGGTTGCGGTGACGAGCCGCGGGGCTGTGTCCCGTCACGACCAGCACGGGGGAGACCCTGGCACGAGGCGATGTCCGGGGGGGCACCGAGGGAGGAGGAGGAGGAGGAGGAGTCAGCTGGTGGACCGCGGCGTCCCACAGGGCCTGGACGAGGATCGGCGTTCCGTCGCTGTCGCTGAGGTGCACCTGGAAAACAGTGAAACGCAGAACACATTGCGCTCAACTTGTGTATCGAAAATGGAAACCTTCAACTCCTCCATGTGTCATGTCACAACAACAAAGTATGCTGTACTTACACCGTCACGGCTCCACAGCTCCAAACGGTCCAGAGGGAGGTGCTCTGCCACAGACACGTATGGGAGACCTGCCGCAAAAGTGAGAAACATCATACATTCTGGTAATAAATACACATGTAAAACATATGAGGTTAGGTTCACGATACGTCAGTTATAATCAAACTGATGACCAAAACTAAGACGTACCCATGCGTGCTGCGACACGGCGGAACTCCTGGCGGAACAGCTCCTGCAGGCCAGGCTCGATGTTCAGGCGTGGAGGGAAATCCAGCACGAACACCTACACACACACACACACACAAAAAAAAAAAATCACGTTTAGAATCACATTTAGGTTTCTAAAAAAGCACATGTGAAAACACACGCTTACTGTGACAGCACAGGACAAAACAAATACTGCCAACTGCAAATTAAACACACCTTCGCCCAGCGGTTGCAGACTGTAGCCAGGAGAGCACCGAAGTCCAGCGACGCCTCTCCGATGTTCCTGCTGGCTGTCAGGTTGTTGCTCGGGGCGAGCACACACACCACGTCCGGGGTCCAGGGGAGAGCGGCGTGGGACACCTCCGTCCTCAGCTCTGCTGCATGCGCACCTGGAACAGAGAGAAAAGAGAAAGAGAGAGGTACCTCCGGCATCGCGACGATCCCATCCACCATGGCCCGCAGGTGGGAGTCTCCCACGACGAACACCATCTGCAACGACAGAGACACGGCTTTAGAACATAGACACCGACTTCTTACAACCAGCACTGTGTTTCTGAAAAAGAAAAACTAATACCTTCTGGTCCGGCTTCTGGGCAGGAGTGACCAACTTGAAGCTGCGCTGGGTCAGCTCCGAAGTCGGCCATCTCCGCACGCGATGGCGGTACCCTGTACCGCGCCCTGTGTGGTTGACAACAAAGTTAAGTATGATGACACAAAATTTGTATTTCCTCAAATAACATTCAAACTGCGTCAGTTAAACATTAAAAAAATAAAAAAACTGTTTGATACTTACGAGCAACGAACTCGGGGACAGGCGGCTGGGGGGTCCATGGCTGCGGCTGCGCCATCCTCCGCTTCTGGGCCTGGGCCCGCCGGTGGGACTTGGCACGGGGCATCTAGGAATGAAAAACAAACAGACAAAAAAAAATAAATAAATAAAATTTCCTCCAAAGTTCAAAGAAACTTTAAAAATCCAAGTGAATCTGTGCCAATCATACTCACAAACAATGCTTTCCCAGACAAGGTCAGCCTTCAAATACATAAATATTTCAACTTACCTTGGCAGAGTGTGTGTGTGTGTGTGTGTGTGTGTGTGTGTGTGTGTGTGTCTGTCTGTCTGTGTGTGTCTGTGTGTCAAAGAAGTAAAACTATGTGTGTTGATTAACAATTAGTTATGTGTTTGTTTTTAAATTGAATCAATATGTCTGTGTAAACTTGTCCTGGATCAAGGGATCGCAGATGTAGCTCGCAGGTCACTCGCAGGTCTCTCGAAGGTCGCTCGCAGGTCTCTCGCTCTCAACAACACCAGATCTCACAGCCAATCGATATCAATATCTGTAAATTAAATGAAACAGTTTGATTTAAACATTACTTGTCTTATAGAAAAAAAAACATTTAATTGAACAGAAAGTTACTGAAAGGATCCTGAATATGAGCTGAAGCAATTTTTTAGGTTTTAATTTTAAATAAGGTCTTTCTCTCTATAAAATGCTTAAGACACATCTTAGAGAGACACATCTTAAGAAAACCTTTTCCTCTCAAAATCATAATAAACCAGCAAACTGGCATCCTAATTACATTATTTGCTTCCTCATTACACAGAAAGTGGCTGACAACATCTCACAGCTTAGCCATACCGGTGGACACAGACACACCCAACTAAATACATCAAACTAAGGTTCATGCACACAGCAAAGGACACACACACCCACATGAAAAAAAAAAACAAAAAAAAAAACAAAAACTATTACAGTTATCAATATTGAATCAAATAATTTCCCTTTGTCACACAAGGAAGACCTTCTCTTACAATCATATTGGACCAACCACTGACACAGCTTTGCCTATGACACAACTATTTGCTCTTTGAATGCACACAAAAGCCACACACACTTAACTGAACTACATATATCAAACACTTCCATGCAAATAAAACCTGATATAAACCTACACAAAAAAAACACATGCAACTATTCATCATCAAAACAAATAACTTTCCTTTGTCACACAGCAAAAAAGTCTTCCTCTCAAAATGTTATTACACCACACACCAGCCCAACTATGACACTCTACACCTGCTCTTTGAATGCACACAAGCCACACACACTCAGCTCAACAACATATATCACAAACTCAGTTCCATGCAAATAAAACCTTTTATAAAACTACAAAAAAGCTCACACACATGCAAAAACTCATCATCAAGTCCAATAATTTTCCCTCTTCACACAGCAAGAGAAAGTTTTCATCTCACAATCTGGTTGAACCACACACACACACACACTAGCAAAGCTATGACTGGTGTACATTCAAAGAGCAGATATAGCTCTGTCACAAAGCCACACACTCTCAGCTCAACAACATATATCACAAACTCAGTTCAATACAAATAAAACCTGATCTAAAACTACTAAAAAGCACACACACCTGCAACAACTCATCATCAAGTCCAATAATTTTCCCTCTTCACAAAGCAAGAGAAAGTTTTCCTCTCAAACCAAACACTAGCACAGCTTTGTATATGACACAGCAACACCTGCTTTGAATGCACACAAAAGCCACACACACTCAGCAACATACATCATAAGCTTAGTTTCATGCAAATAAAATGTGATAGCAAACTACAAAAAACACTCACATAGCAGTTTTCATCATCAAGTCCAATAATTTTCCCTCTTCACACAGCAAGAGAAAGTTTTCCTCTCAAACCAAACACTAGCACAGCTTTGCCTATATCTGCTCTTTGAATGCACACAAAAGCCACACACACACTCAGCTCAACAACATATCACAAAATCACTTCTATGCAAATAAAACCTTGTAACTACAAACACACACACAGACACACATACATACACACACACTAGGAGAGCTATGACTGGTGTACATTCAAAGAGCAGATATAGCTCTGTCACACAGGCCACACACACTCAGCTCAAGCACATATCACAAACTCAGTTCCATGCAAATAAAACCTGATTTAAAACTACTAAAAAGCACACACACCTGCAACAACTCATTATCAAGTCCAATAATTTTCCTTTAACACACAACAAGACTAGGTTTTCCTCTCAAACCAAACACCAGCACAGCTTTGCATATGACACAGCAACACCTGCTCTTTGAATGCACACAAAAGCCACACACACTCAGTGACATACATCATAAGCTTAGTTTCATGCAAATAAAACATGATAGCAAACTACAGAAAACACACACACATAGCAGTTTTCATCATCAAGTCCAATAATTTCCCTTTTTCACACAGCAAGAGAAAGTTTTCATCTCAAAATCTGGTTGAACCACACACACACACACACGCAAAGCTATGACTGGTGTACATTCAAAGAGCAGATATAGCTCTATCAAAAAGCCACACACACTCAGCTCAAGTACATATCACAAACTCAGTTCCATGCAAATAAAACCTTATATCAAAATACACACACACACACAAAAAATGCAATTATTCATCATCAAGTCCAATAATTTTCCTTTTCCACACAAGAATAAGTTTTCCTCTCAAACCAAACACTAGCACAGCTTTGCCTATATCTGCTCTTTGAATGCACACAAGCCACACACACACACAGCTCAACAACATATATCACAAACTCAGCTCCATGCAAATAAAACCTTATAACTACAAACACACACACACACACACACACACACACACACACACACAGACACACACACACACACACACAAGTGAAATAGTTTTCCTTTGTCACAGCAAGAAAAAGTTTGCCTCTCAAAATCTTATGGAACCACACACTAGCACAACTAGGCCTATGACACAGCTTTTCTTTATATGGGCACAAAATGGCCGACACAATGTCTCTCAGCTAAGCTACACAGAGCTAGGCCTATGACACAGCTATTCTTTATATGGGCACAAAATGGCTGACACAATGTCTCTCAGCTACACCTGCTCTTTGAATACACACACACACACACACACACACATACACACACACTAGCAAAGCTATGACTGGTGTACATTCAAAGAGCAGATATAGCTCTGTCACAAAGCCACACACACTCAGCTCAAGCACATATCACAAACTCAGTTCCATGCAAATAAAACCTTATATCAAAATACACACACACACACACAAAATGCAATTATTCATCATCAAGTCCAATAATTTTCCTTTTCCACACAAGAGTAAGTTTTCCTCTCAAACCAAACACTAGCACAGCTTTGCCTATATCTGCTCATTGAATGCACACAAGCCACACACACACTCAACTCAACAACATATATCACAAAATAAGTTCTATGCAAATAAAACCTTGTAACTAAAAAAAAAAAAAAAAATCAAACAAGTGAAATAGTTTTCCTTTGTCACAGCAAGAAAAAGTTTGCCTCTCAAAATCTTATGGAACCACACACTAGCACAACTAGGCCTATGACACAGCTTTTCTTTATATGGGCACAAAATGGCCGACACAATGTCTCCCAGCTAAGCTACACAGAGCTAGGCCTATGACACAGCTTTTCTTTATATGGGCACAAAATGGCCGACACAATGTCTCTCAGCTAAGCTACACAGAGCTAGGCCCATGACACAGCTTTTCTTTATGTGGGCACAAAATGGCTGACACAATGTCTCTCAGCTACACCTGCTCTTTGAATACACACACACACACACACAGGCCACACACTCTCAGCTCAACAACATATATCACAAACTCAGTTCAATACAAATAAAACCTTATATCACACTACAAAAAAAGAACACACACACACACACACACAAACACACACCAAGTCAAATAATTTTCATTTGTCACAGCAAGAGAAAGTTTTCATCTCAAAATCTGGTTGAACCACACACACACACACACACACACACACACACTAGCAGAGCTATGACTGGTGTACATTCAAAGAGCAGATATAGCTCTGTCACACAGGCCACACACACTCAGCTCAAGCACATATCACAAACTCAGCTCCATGCAAATAAAACCTTATAACTACAAAAACACACACACACACACACACACACACACACACACACACACAGACACACACACACACACACACACAAGTGAAATAGTTTTCCTTTGTCACAGCAAGAAAAAGTTTGCCTCTCAAAATCTTATGGAACCACACACGAGCACAACTAGGCCTATGACACAGCTTTTCTTTATATGGGCACAAAATGGCCGACACAATGTCTCTCAGCTAAGCTACACAGAGCTAGGCCTATGACACAGCTATTCTTTATATGGGCACAAAATGGCTGACACAATGTCTCTCAGCTACACCTGCTCTTTGAATACACACACACACACACACACACACACACACATACACACACACACACACTAGCAAAGCTATGACTGGTGTACATTCAAAGAGCAGATATAGCTCTGTCACAAAGCCACACACACTCAGCTCAAGCACATATCACAAACTCAGTTCCATGCAAATAAAACCTTATATCAAAATACACACACACACACACAAAATGCAATTATTCATCATCAAGTCCAATAATTTTCCTTTTCCACACAAGAGTAAGTTTTCCTCTCAAACCAAACACTAGCACAGCTTTGCCTATATCTGCTCATTGAATGCACACAAGCCACACACACACTCAACTCAACAACATATATCACAAAATAAGTTCTATGCAAATAAAACCTTGTAACTAAAAAAAAAAAAAAAAAAAATCAAACAAGTGAAATAGTTTTCCTTTGTCACAGCAAGAAAAAGTTTGCCTCTCAAAATCTTATGGAACCACACACTAGCACAACTAGGCCTATGACACAGCTTTTCTTTATATGGGCACAAAATGGCCGACACAATGGCTCCCAGCTAAGCTACACAGAGCTAGGCCTATGACACAGCTTTTCTTTATATGGGCACAAAATGGCCGACACAATGTCTCTCAGCTAAGCTACACAGAGCTAGGCCCATGACACAGCTTTTCTTTATGTGGGCACAAAATGGCTGAAACAATGTCTCTCAGCTAAGCTACACAGAGCTAGGCCCATGACACAGCTTTTCTTTATATGCACACAAAATGGCCGACACAATGTCTCTCAGCTACACCTGCTCTTTGAATACACACACACACACACAGGCCACACACTCTCAGCTCAACAACATATATCACAAACTCAGTTCAATACAAATAAAACCTTATATCACACTACAAAAAAAGAACACACACACACACACACACACACACAAACACACACCAAGTCAAATAATTTTCATTTGTCACAGCAAGAGAAAGTTTTCATCTCAAAATCTGGTTGAACCACACACACACACACACACACACACACACTAGCAGAGCTATGACTGGTGTACATTCAAAGAGCAGATATAGCTCTGTCACAAAGCCACACACACTCAGCTCAAGTACATATCACAAACTCAGTTCCATGCAAATAAAACCTGATCTAAAACTACAAAAAAGCACACACACCTGCAACAACTCATCATCAAGTCCAATAATTTTCCCTCTTCACACAGCAAGAGAAAGTTTTCCTCTCAAACCAAACACTAGCACAGCTTTGCCTATGACACAGCAACACCTGCTCTTTGAATACACACAAAAGCCACACACACTCAGCAACATACATCATAAGCTTAGTTTCATGCAAATAAAACGTGATAGCAAACTACAAAAAACACTCACATAGCAGTTTTCATCATCAAGTCCAATAATTTTCCCTCTTCACACAGCAAGAGAAAGTTTTCCTCTCAAACCAAACACTAGCACAGCTTTGCCTATATCTGCTCTTTGAATGCACACAAAAGCCACACACACACTCAGCTCAACAACATATCACAAAATCACTTCTATGCAAATAAAACCTTGTAACTACAAACACACACACAGACACACACACACACACACACACACACGCAAAGCTATGACTGGTGTACATTCAAAGAGCAGATATAGCTCTGTCACAAAGCCACACACACTCAGCTCAAGTACATATCACTAACTCAGTTCCATGCAAATAAAACCTTATATCAAAATACACACACACACACACACACAAAATGCAATTATTCATCATCAAGTCCAATAATTTTCCTTTTCCACACAACAAGAATAAGTTTTCCTCTCAAACCAAACACTAGCCCAGCTTTGCCTATATCTGCTCTTTGAATGCACACAAGCCACACACACTCAGCTCAACAACATATATCACAAACTCAGCTCCATGCAAATAAAACCTTATAACTACAAAACACACACACACACACACACACACACACACACACACACACACACACACACACACACACACACACACACAAGTGAAATAGTTTTCCTTTGTCACAGCAAGAAAAAGTTTGCCTCTCAAAATCTTATGGAACCACACACTAGCACCACTAGGCCTAAGACACAGCTATTCTTTATATGAACATAAAATGGCCGACACAATGTCTCTCAGCTAAGCTACACAGAGCTAGGCCTATGACACAGCTATTCTTTATATGCACACAAAATGGCCGACACAATGTCTCTCAGCTAAGCTACACAGAGCTAGGCCTATGACACAGCTTTTCTTTATATGGGCACAAAATGGCTGACACGATGTCTCTCAGCTAAGCTACACAGAGCTAGGCCTATGACACAGCTTTTCTTTATATGAACACAAAATGGCCGACACAATGTCTCTCAGCTACACCTGCTCTTTGAATACACACACACACAGGCCACACACACTCAGCTCAACAACATATCACAAACTCAGTTCCATGCAAATAAAACCTTATATCAAAATACAAAAAAGGACACACACACACACACACACAAACACACACATGCATCAAGTCAAATAATTTTCATTTGTCACAGCAAGAGAAAGTTTTCATCTCAAAATCTGGTTGAACCACACACACACACACACACACACACTAGCAAAGCTATGACTGGTGTACATTCAAAGAGCAGATATAGCTCTGTCACAAAGCCACACACACTCAGCTCAACAACATATATCACAAACTCAGTTCCATGCAAATAAAACCTGATATCAAACTACAAAAAAGCACACACACCTGCAACAACTCATCATCAAGTCCAATAATTTTCCCTCTTCACAAAGCAAGAGAAAGTTTTCCTCTCAAACCAAACACTAGCACAGCTTTGCATATGACACAGCAACACCTGCTCTTTGAATGCACACAAAAGCCACACACACTCAGCGACATACATCATAAGCTTAGTTTCATGCAAATAAAATGTGATAGCAAACTACAAAAAACACACACATGCCAGTTTTCATCATCAAGTCCAATAATTTTCCTTTTTCACACAGCAAGAGAAAGTTTTCATCTCAAAATCTGGTTGAACCACACACACACACACACACACACACACACACACACACACACACACACACACACTAGCAAAGCTATGACTGGTGTACATTCAAAGAGCAGATATAGCTCTGTCACAAAGCCACACACACTCAGCTCAAGCACATATCACAAACTCAGTTCCATGCAAATAAAACCTTATATCAAAATACACACACACACACAAAATGCAATTATTCATCATCAAGTCCAATAATTTTCCTTTTCCACACAAGAGTAAGTTTTCCTCTCAAACCAAACACTAGCACAGCTTTGCCTATATCTGCTCATTGAATGCACACAAGCCACACACACTCAGCTCAACAACATATATCACAAACTCAGTTCCATGCAAATAAAACCTTGTAACTAAAAAAAAAAAAAAAAAAAAAAAAATCAAACAAGTGAAATAATTTTCCTTTGTCACAGCAAGAAAAAGTTTGCCTCTCAAAATCTTATGGAACCACACACTAGCTCAACTAGGCCTATGACACAACTTTTCTTTATATGCACACAAAATGGCCAACACAATGTCTCTCAGCTAAGCTACACAGAGCTAGGCCTATGACACAGCTTTTCTTTATATGAACACAAAATGGCCGACACAATGTCTCTCAGCTAAGCTAGCGGGCTAGCAAGGCTAGCGTTCCATTCAAATAAAACCTAATCTACTCGACCAAACACCATCAAAACACTTTAAAATTCATCACACGTCGATGGTAATGCCTTTTCTACAACTTAATAAATGTTTCAAGCCAACCACTTGTATCTCAGAAGTTAAGATTATCAAATAAAAGTTAGCTTTACATGTAAAGCTAAACGCCAGTAGGCCTCAGGCCTAGGTTAGCGCGCTAAGCTAGCGCTAGCTTAGCGCGCTAATCCAATCGACCAAATGCCATCAAAACACTTTAAAATTCATCTCACGTCGATGGTAATGCCTTTTCTATTTCTTAATAAATGTTTGAAGTCAACCACTTGTATCTCAGAAGTTAAGATTATCAAATAAAAGTTAGCTTTACATGTAAAGATAAACGCCAGTAGGCCTCAGGCCTAGGTTAGCGCGCTAAGCTAGCGCTAGCTAGCGCTAGCTTAGCGCGCTAATCCAATCGACCAAATACCATCAATAAACTTTAAAATTCATCTCACGTCGATGGTAATGCCTTGTCTATGTCCTAATAAATGTTTCAAGTCAATCACTTGTACCTCAGGAGTTGAGATTATGAAATACAGGTTAGCTTTGCATGTAAAGCTCGACGGCCCCTCCATCAAAACTCACCAAAAGCACAAGCAAACAGCACAATGCAAAGTACATAATCACTCTCTGAAATATAACATTTAAATTACCTGTGTTATCATCAACCATACCCTCATATCAGCACAGAGTTCAGACAATAGGCTAACGTTAAGCTAACAGAGATGAAAACAGGTCTTACCTCTTAGTCTGTGAGAAGAAGTGGGGGGGAGGGACACAGACGCAGGGGGCTTTTATACGCAGCCCCCCCTGCGCCCCTCCCGATCTCTTTTTCAAATCAAAACAAGATGGATTACCATAGCATTGGTGAAGTAAATACCTACTACATAATGTAATTGTAATAAAAAAAAAAAAGTAATAATAATTATTATTTAGTAACTATTATTTTGTTTATAATAATTGATAATAATATTGTTAATAATAGATATTATATGATATTATATTATAATTATTATACTATATTATTATTATTATTATTATTATTGTTATTATATATTACATTATGCCTGTCTGTGGATACTTCCTCTACCTCTTTTTTTTTACCATGGAGTTTGGTGTGAAGAGGCAGACACTTGGCACTAATTAGGCCCCTGCTGTCTAAAGTAAAATCCTGACAGCTTTCAAACCTACGCCGATGGAAAGAGGACAAAAATTCCTACAAAAATATGATATTTTGGTGTAGATTTGAACAAGTTTGTGGCCGCTGTGCAGACTTTTTTACCCTTTTTGACACTGGAGTGCTCTGTTCTGCACTCTGCCTGGTCATGTGACTCACTCTAGCTGCTTGCGCATTCCCCTATACATACTATACCCATTATAAGCTCTCAGAGGGAGCAGAAACAACACTCAAACTTAAACAGTTATAGCTCAAAAATGGTAAAAGATAGCAAAATCATGTAAATACAAGATTTATAGATCCAAGTCTTGTGACTCGTTTAAACCTTGAATAAAGTCTGTAACTCAAACTATGTCCGAACGGTGACACCTCAAACAGGGATGGGTTTGCTTGATTTCTCCTTTGGATTGCATGGGGATTTCTCTATGTGCCTGCATTTTGGTCTGATCATGACACAGCTGCCAGTACTCATGTATTAGCTCAGTACTCATGTCACTCACACACTAGGACATCCTGGGACTTTCAAAATAAAAGCCCAAAACTCTTTCCAACTGAAAGCACAGAAAAATACCCTTACAAATGGGAAAAATGGATGAATTGTCTGCACTTCAATGACACAAACATCATCACGGATCGTGGCGGACCGGCACCGGTGCGAGGGCCGACCAACGCTGCTTGCAGCTTTAATTAGGCCCTCGCCCTCCCTTAGGGAGAAGGGCCTATTGTTTTTGTACCGTTTCTTTTTCTTATTATTATTATTATTATTATATCGTGTCGTTCGGCCTTAATTTGACCCCCTAAACGTGCTCAAAAACTCACCAAATTTGGCACGCACCCCAGGTCTGGCTAAAAATTCGAGAAAATGGCAACTCGGACCCCCAAAGTGCAAAAATGGGCTCGCTAGCGCCACCTAGGCACAAAAAGGCACACGAAGGCGGCCGCTGCGGCCCACAGGAACGTGATAGAAAGACCAAACCAGCGCCGAAACGTAGGTCTCATCAAGGCCGAGATTTCACGCGCTCGCCCCCCCGACCTAAAATCAACAGGAAGTCCGCAATTTGCCTTTCAAAGTAAAAGTCGGGCCCCGAAATTGCGCGTTGAACAAAATTTATCTCCTCCGAGGCCGTAAATCGTGGCGGCTCAAAAAGCTAATAGATGAAAGAGGATACAGTGCTGAACAAAAGTTGCTAAAGATTTCGGCATTACTTGCTTAGTTTTTAAATTATAAGCCCTCGAAGTCGGCAACGCCGACTTCGAGGGCGTCGTTTTTTCCATGGAGTTTGGCGTGAAGAGGCGCACACTTGGCGCTAATTAGGCCCCTGGCGTCTAAAGTAAACGTCGCACGGCTTCGAAAATTATGCCACACGAAAGAGGACGAAATTTCCTACAAAAATATGAAATTAATTTTTAAATTGGAACAAGTTTGTGGCCGCTGTGAAGACTTTTCCAACATTTTGGACCCTGGTGTCCTCTCCTCTGCACTCTGCCCGGTCATGTGACTCACTCTAGGCAACGGACAGTTCCGCAACACACACCCATTATAAACCGTCAGCGGGAGCAGAGAAAACAGTCAAACTAAAACTGCCATAACTCAAAAACGGTAAAAGATAGCAAAATAGTGTAAATACAAGAATTATAGAGCCGAGTCTTGTGTCTCGTTTAAACTTCGAATAAAGTCTGCAACTCAAACGATGTCTGAGCGGCGTTACTTCAAACGGTTGTGGGTTTGATCGATTTCTCCATTGGATTGCATGGGGATTTCTCTGTCTGCCTGCATTTTGGTGTGATTATGACACAGCTGCTCATGTATTAGCGCAGTACTCATGTCACTCACACACTAGGACATCCTAGGCCTTTCAAAATAAAAGCCCAAAACTCAGACACGAAGCCGTAGCTGCCAGCGGCAGCTACGGCCTCGTACTCATATTGTACTCATATCACACACACACATACACACACAGACACGCACCAAGCACGCACACACACACATGCACACACACACACACAAAACCAAACACACACACGCATGCACGCACGCATCAAGCACGCACACACACACACACACACATGCACACACACACACACACACAAATACACACATACGCAGGCACCAAGCACGCACACACATGCAAACACACGCACACACACGCGCACACACACACGCGCACACACGCGCACACACGCGCACACACGCGCACACACACGCACACACACTACACTCTTCATATCACACACACACATACACACACACAAACAAACACGCGCACACACACACACCACTGGCAGTTACGGCCTCGGTACTCATATCACACACACACAGACACGCACACACACATACACTCACACACAAACACACAGACACGCACTCACGCATCAAGCACGCACATACACACACACACACAAATACACACACACGCAGGCACCAAGCACGCACACACATGCACACACACGCATCTGCACGTACACACACACACACACACACACACACACACACACACACACACACACACACACACACAAATAGACACACACAAACACACACAAATACACACATGCACACACAGGCACATACACAAACACATGCATGCACGCACACACAAGCATGCGCCCCCACACACAGACACACGCACACACATATACACACACGCACGCACACACACTTTTCTTTTCAAAAATAGTCTTGAAAATGGTGACATTATGTTCTACATCTTAACTCATCAAGACTTGAAGAGGTTTTAAATTTATACATAAAAATTGAGGGAACGGGCCTCAATGAACATTCATTTGGATGACACTGGTGTGAGCAACACAAACACATCTCACCTTGTGTGAACTTCTTATCCTCACTGCTGACATGTCAAGCACACTGTTGACCAGGCTACATGGATCATGCTATAGACTCTCACATTTAAAGCATTACATTTTCATGATAAAATCACTTTAAAAGATGACTTAAAAGCCTTTTAAGTTATTTTCATTATCATTTCTTCTAACCCAGCTGAGAGCTGCAGCGCTTCATCACATCAACACATTTCAAGTACAAGACCTTACAAATTAGACATACCTTTGAAAGATTCAGAAGGGAATTACAGAAAGGTTTCCACATCAGGCAGGGTAACATGCAGCTGAGGGAATATTACACTCATGACTTACACATTATAAGCTCCTCTGTTGGTCATCTCTTCATTCTTGATACCATCAATGCTGGATAATTTACTCATGTTTACATGTCATCTCTTTACCCATGTGAATAATATACTATTTTAATCCATTACAATTTATACATATAACCTTCTATGTAGTTATATAATATTGCATTACACAGTAAAGCAGGAGTAATATTACTACAGACTTGTTTTTCACAATACATTGAAAGGACCTTCATTCATAACAGTATGACAGACAACATTTTGTACTTTAGAATATAAAATTTATTTTTCAATTAAATTTTATTTACATGTAAATGTTTTGATGATTGCATTTTACTTTTAGTCACTGACGTTTTTTCTCAGTACAGTTTAGTTATTTATTCTGTCAAGACAAACATTTAGAAAAATCATGGCTGAACTTCATGTATTGTTCATGTAAGAAAAATAAAATAGCATAGGCCTGGATTCCAATTCAATTCAATTTTATTTATTTGTATAGCCCAGAATCACAAATACAAATTTGTCCCAAAGGGCTTTACAGAAAATACAACATCCTCTGTCCTTAGACCCTCACATCGGATGAGGAACAACTCCCTAAAAAACCCCTTTAACAGGGAGAAAAATAGGAAGAAACCTCAGGGGAGCAACAGAGGAGGGATCCCTCCCCAGGACGGACAGACGTGCAATAGATGTTGTAAACACAGATAACAAACTACAATTAAGATAGGATTACTTTTTTAACTATTACCTCATACGTCTCATGTCCCAGACCTACAATACTGAGACTAAAGTTCATCTGAACCACTTTGACAGGACATAGGTACAATGCATGTGCTGTCTCTGTCCCACGATGCCACTTGCTACAAGGCGACACATCATCACTTGGGAGGTAGGGAAGTTTGGGACGCTGCACCACAGTAGCATCTTCAACCAGGAAGTTCCCCTCAGAGTAAAAAAAAAAGACAACATTTTGAGGCAAACATCACTGACCAACAGCATCTCATAGTACACTAACTAAAGTAACTACAATTTGTTGACAGGGCCACCCAACTGTGTAAAGTTGGTGAAGCATAGGGAGACAGAAAAGTTAAGAATGGGGGACACAAATGGGAGCAGAAAACCTGGAAAATAGACGACTGGTAATGGATTTACTTTTTATATAAATAACTGTCCTGTTGTGGCAGCTGAGGCGTACAGAATGGGGAGTCTGTGCCTTGTTGTGCCACAACAGATTTGCTCTTAGTTCATGCACACCAGAGGGAACACTTCAGTGTTGAAAGTGAACCTCTTGTGTACAGACAGTACACATGAAGGTGACATGGACTCAAACCTGCAGAACTATATACATTTCAACTTTAAACAGATATACATTTAAACTTTAAACAGACATACATTTAAAATTTTAACAGATATACATGAAGAGCTCATTTGCAAAAACAGATCCCCATTTGAGTTCATTAAACCTTTTTAAATGTTTATTATCCTAAATCATGCTTTGTGTGTGTGTGTGTGTGTGTGTGTGTGTGTGTGTGTGTGTGTGTGTACTCCAAGCAGTATCAGTGAAACAGTGTATCCATTTTAAGAATGGCTTTTATCTGTTTTTGCAAATGAACTCTTCACATTTAAACTTTAAACAGAGACCAACAGCTAACACGTGGCAAACAGAGACTAACACATCCATAAACCTGTGACACATGATTACATGATATACGTCCCTACACATGATTCTCCACAACTAAACCTTCCCTAATTCCCCCTGAAACACATGATTTGTTTAATCTAAGATCTAACCATGATCATCTATTCCACATCATAAATACATAATCTAAAATCCCAATAAATACACGATATAAATACTATAAATAATGACAATAAATAACAATCTATACAATTACAGTGGGACAGGCTCTAAAAAGACAACATTCATGGTGGTAGCCAATGTACACACCATGAACACCACAACACACTACAAAGTCAGTTTCCTCTGAACCAACACGCAAACGTGACAACACTAACATTTGCACCGGGACACTGCAATGTAGCTCCGTTTGACTCATCAAACAATTAATTCACACCGGTCGTGTGAATTCATTGTTTGCCTCCTTTGCCAAACAAACCAACCTAACCCTCATCAAAATCCACGTCTGACTCGAAGAGGCCCTCTACCTCCTCCAAGTCAACAACTAACCCCTGATCATCGTTAACACTAAAACTACATGCAACACCTTCATGATCACTAAAATACGTCGGCATCACTGCACACTCCACATTATACTGTGTTGTTTTAACATAAACGTGATCAATTAGTGTCCCCTTCTCTGTAGTTTCTTGTGTTACATGCTGACTAAATCCTTTTTCACCCATAAATTTGCAAATTGAGGATGTTTTTAAAATGTTCTCATTGAAATCCCCCATTATTACAATTGTGTTACTGATTGGATGTAACCAATCAAGTAACTTCCCCAGATTTTGTTTGAATAAAGTAATTGGATAACACGGTGGACGATAAATTACTGCCAACAGTATGTTGAATTTGTTGCACAGGCACACCAAACACTCCAGATTCAAATCGGGCACCTGCAGAATATCACAGTCCAAATTGTCTACACTATACAAACCAACTCCACCGTGTTCTAGGTTCTTTAGCTCTAACAATTTAGGGTTATTGCTGCTGTAACACAAGCCACGAGGACGACTGTGGAAAGTGTAACCTTCAATTTGGACACTGTCTAATGAGGACTGTGCAGTGAGCCACGTTTCTGTCACAGCAATACAGGTAAGCTGTAAATGCTGCGTGCAAGACACCAAATCTAACATGTGCCGACTTAAATTTTGAACGTTCATTAAATACACAGAGAAACTGTGTGCATTTAATGAAGGCTCTGGCTGCTCAATCAAAAATGGAGGCATGCTATCCAAGGCCTCCTTTATGGCGTCCTTGCAATAAATTGCCTTCTCTGTAAAATCCTCGATGATCAGTCCAGACAAGGCCCTAACGCGACTAAGCGCTACATATGCCTGCCCCGGTGCAAACACCCTCTTCAAGGACACTACCGCCTCGTCCACAGTGAGTCCTTGCACTTTGTGAACAGTGCAAGCCCACGCTAACCTAAGAGGAAACTGACGACGCAAACCGCCACGCTTGGTGGCTCTATCCTCCTCTGGATCAATGGCAGTAGACTGCAGGCATTCTACTGCTGCATGTGCACGGTTTTTCCGCCTATCTGAACCAATTTTCTCATCATCAAATCTAACATACACGGTGAGAGGAAACGTGGAATCCTCTCCAAAAACTACCTGAGTGACCGTGCCACATGCTCCATTGACCAGGCCGTCCGCAACATCCACGTTCTTACACAACATGACTCGCGCGTTCCTCGCTATACACAAAGTCTCCGGCAGAGACGTGTCCGCCGCAACGCCGTGATGCCCGGGCATCCGTTCCAAATTCCCTGTTGTCCTGTTAGTCACAAAATCCTGCGCCTCAATGGTGACATAATCAGGACAACAGTCAAACAGATAATTTAGGTTGTGCTCACTTACTTGCCTATTCGTCGCAAAGATATGCAAGGCTGAGCTCACCTCGCCGGTCTCGCGCATCTTCAGCATTTCAACGTCGCTATCTAACATTGGGGTGGCCCTGGAACGCACTCTTAACCTATTAAGCATTTCAGCAAACACACTATCCTTCTGCCTAACTATCTTTTTCAGCTCCACGATGCTGAAATTACACCACAGGTCCACACCAACAGGACTACTATACAGAGGCTTCCCTTTAACGGGAGGCAACTGATAGAAGTCTCCGACAGCTATCACGCTAACATTACCAAACGGGGAAAAGTCGCCTGTCTGTTTAATCTGTCTTAACCTACCGTGGACATAAGCCAACAGGTTGTGATTAACCATACTGATTTCGTCTATGATTAAAATTTGGAGGTGACTTAATTTGGCGCGCAAAGAGTTTAGTTTATCTTCACCCAGAGGGGTGTAAGGTAAACTAGCCTGTTTGCCAATACTCAATGTGTGATGAATTGTTGCTGCATTCAAATTGTATGCAGCTATTCCTGTTGGAGCAGTTAACAAAACACAGATATCGTCTGGTTGATCACAAAGCGTTGACAGCAGCCGCGCTGCCTCATACTGAATAGCCCTAATTAAATGACTTTTCCCCGTCCCTGCACCACCTGTCACAAATACACGCAGAGGCTCTGGGTTTTTACCCATCACCTTCTGCAGACACCAGTGTCTCACCCTATAAAAAACAGCAAGCTGTGTCTCATTCAGAGACCTAACAAGCGCTAAACCCTCAGTTCTAGATAAAATGGACCTGTTTCTTTCTAACTGCGCTACCTGTCTGCCACCAACAATCAAGTCCGGCACATTCACTAACGACTCAACTAGCTGTTCCTCAGCTAAGTCACCTTCCCGCTGCTGCCTCATCTCTTCTAAACCCTCAAGGCGTTCCGCTTCCTGTTCAGGACAAAGCTCACCCCAAACATCCTCATCTACACCGTTATTTTGCGCAGCTATCTCCTGGGCTAACTCCAGGTGAGGACAATTGACCTCAAACCTGGCCCTATTCTCATCGACGACGTCGTGAACCGAATGTACAGAGCCGTCGCTAAACATCACCTCACCATCGTTATAGAACTGCTCAAACAGCTCAAAGCCTTCAGGTTTGAGGTCTGAGTCAGTTCTATAAGGAAGAAACAACTGCAACAGGCTCTGAAAATGTGCCTCCTCCTCTCTATCCAAATTAAAACGCATGTATCGCACCACTGCAAACTGAGTGCGTGTTCTCCTAAGAATGAATCCTAAGTCATTCTTCAGTTCAATTCTGTCTTGAGACATCTCATTTTTGCTGAGAACACGATACTCAGATGCAAAGGTAGCCATACACATGTTATCAAACACTACGCTGTCAGGCCTATTCCTATACCTATCTACAATACTAACCATCCACATATCCTCCTCCCGTAGATCACGGGAGGCCGCCATCTGCCTCAACACACTGAGGGGTAAACTCATTCTAACTATTCTACTGCCTGTCGGCACAAACACAACCTTTCTGGAACACTCCCGAAGGTGCATGTTCGTTAGCCTATACACCGCCTCCTGCGCACAAACATCTCTGTTGTGTAAATATACACTGCCCAGCTTCCGCAGGGCTTCTTTGGCAGAGAGATTCCCTTGTTTTTTTGCTTCTTTTTGGGCATTAGTCAATAATAGGCCAATTTCTCTCTCTGCTTTCGTAATATACGATATTATGTATATCACTACTGCGTAGGCGTCGGTGACAAAGCTAATGTCCATGTTTGCGTTCCAGCACTTCAACAACTTCTTGCTATACTGATTAACCCAAACCTCGTTCACCCCTCTCCTATAGACAACCTTATGTTTCTTTTCTAAACGCCTATAAGCCCGCTCAAAAATCTCCTGATTAATGCGCAAACTACGAAACAAATCCTCTACACTAGCAGGAGGCACATCGCGTTCCACAGCTTTTTTAACATCTTCAAGAATTTTATGAGCAAACTCTTTTGGCATCCTATCCCTATCCTCAAAACATTTACAGGCTGGCTTGTTTTCTGAATTAGATTCAGCCTCACCTGTCTTCTTGTTCTTATCACACTTGCACTCCCGCATTCTACAAATGAATGTGCGCGCAGTAACAGGTTTTGGAAAATTGAAACGACATGTCGTTTTGTGTTTTCTGCATGACTTTGAATGTCGTTTGGAATGTGTTTGAACAGATGACACCGTGTCCAATAGTGTGTCATCATCTGAGGGTAGCTCACACGTAACGTAACGGTCAATAAATTCTATAACTTCCTCATCTGTGTTTTTATCAATTTGGGGAGCACCCTCGATCCAAAACAAACAATGTACATGTGGTGAGCCTCTCTGTTGAAATTCGACCCTATAAAAGTAATCGATTATTTTACCGATAGGATGACAGGGAGACATGAGAACCTCTTTCAGAAAACAATGCCACCTGTAGTCAAACATTCGCGCCGCGGTCACAGGATTACGTCGCAACAACGCGCACCTATCAGCCCACTCCAAATCCTCTACCGTCTGCGATCTGCCTTCCTGTTTCAGGATGCTGGTCAGAAGATTCTGCCAGCGCATATCCGCAGACGAAAACGAGCAAAACCACGTCGGAATGCCTAACTGACGCACACAAGCCATCACATCCTTCTGGACAGACTGCCAGAAGGCCGGAGTTCCTCTAATGGGTTTAAGAAACCTAAACCCATCATCACACGCCAACAACTGCTTCAAGGCGTCCGCATCCGCTAACACATCCTCACTAATCCGCTGAGGCCTCTGACCTCCTTTACCCTTACGCAACGCAACAGAAACACTGGACACAACCTTGTCCAACTCCGACACGTACTGAGCAAAAAATATATACTCTACATTACGCGCAAAACGACCATCGGCATGCATGATCCTATTATTAAGATAACGCGCCAACGTCAAGTCATGCCACCGACCATCATGATACGTCTTACCACCCGTCGGAAACAACACCGGGAAACATTTTGCCTCGTTCGTGTGGTCAGAAAGCATTCTAACTGGACTATTCCCTTCTGCAGGCGCAATATTCAAAATATCCTTAAAATACTGATCTAAAGCTTCCTGACCAATATCAACAGGCATAAGACAAGTGTCCTGAAACATGCAGTGCTGTTGTCTGTCATGCAACAGTTCATCCTGTCCTATGTCTGCTGATTCCGCTAGCTCACACATTTCACTCTGAACCGTAACCTGCCCTGACCTAACCTCAGCCTCACCCTCACTGCCTGACTCGGCCTCTTCCCTCTCCCTATCTTCCTCCCTAACAAACTCATTGACCCAGTGCTCGTTAAACTCAATGTCTCTATAATATACATTTGTTCTCTTTAAGTAATCTAGCGCCTGTCTTACATGCAACGTATCCACAAACTGGTACTCGTAATGCCCTTTATATGTGAGTTTCCGCTTCAGCTTAACCTGAAGCAGAGACCCTTCCATACTAGAACGAGGCAACACATTCGCAGTCTGAACAATGTTGGCTGGAACACATGTCACTGGTCCATGTACTCCATTCTGCCCGCCTTTAGGCAGTGCCAACATTTTCATGAATGGAATGTGTAACGCAATAAGATGCTGTTCTAAACTATTCAACGATCCCAGTTCAGCAGGAATGGGATCAAGCTCCAAGTTATTAACCCAGCATTCAGCTGGCATCTCACCTGAACTAAGCTTTCTATCACATGTATAACAGATCCACAAATTACCGCGCGATGAAACCAACGAACATGGCGCAACACACTCCCCACTACACCGATGCAAATACTGCTGGCCTATACACCTATCTGCCACAGCCGCTGTCGCTGAACTTCGCCTATAAGTTTCCCTATCACAACTAACCACCTGATATCTAAAAAACAACCTATGACACACACAGCACACAAAATCAGGTCCATCTCTGACCTTTTCTAAAAACTGCTCCCTAACAAAACCAAAATCTTTTGACTTGTCTACCTTCTGCTTTCTACCTAACCTGACACTGGAAATTACTCTCTGCTTATGATCTACACTACCGTGATACTTACTCTTACTCATTTTTTTAAGTTTCTCCCTATACTCTGTGCTGTCCCTATATTTGCCCAAAATCTTACCCTTAACTCTCTCCCTGTGCTCACTGTTGTCCCTATATTGGACAAAACTCCTGGCCTTAAGTCTCTCCCTATGCTCACTGCTGTCCCTGTATTTGCCCACACTCCTGGCCTTAAGTCTCTCCCTATGCTCACTGCTGTCCCTGTATTTGCCCACACTCCTGGCCTTAAGTCTCTCCCTATGCTCACTGCTGTCCCTGTATTTGCCCACACTCCTGGCCTTAAGTCTCTCCCTATGCTCACTGCTGTCCCTGTATTTGCCCACACTCCTGGCCTTAACTCTCTCCCTATGTTCAATGCTTTCTCTGTATTTACTAATACTCATCTGTTTAACCCTTTCTCTGTGGGGCAAATTCTTACAATACTTTTCTACACTGCAAAACTTAGCATTCTCCCTAAACAACACATTTTCCTTATACATCTTCCTAATAGTTAACTGCCGTTTCTCTCTAAGCGGCATATTACACTTTTCCTGCGTCCTTTGCTTCCTCTTCAGATACTTGGACAGAGACTTTCTAACTGACACTAACTCCCTAGCAGCCTCCACGTCCTTGACACTATCCTGTACACCTACAACAGAACCTACGACATCATACCTAACCGCTGTGTTGTCACCATCTACAACATCCATCATTCTAGGCCTAATGCTGTAACCTGTGACTTCACTAATTTTACAATACCCAAAGCAACTCTGCAGTCCAGGCTTAAATACACAAACCACATTCTCAAAATGTCGCCCCATGACATTCTCTAAGTAAACACACTCCGCTGACAAATGCTGACTGCTACAACTATACTTTATCCAACGTCCGTCATGAAAAGTAAACACACTAACGCCTAACCAATCGGCCGTCGCCTGAATCTCCACCTCTGTGGCCCAACTACCGACACGCCTCATCCTGGACTGCTCAATGTACTCTAACACAGAGGAGTACTCACTTCTCAAAAAACTCTGATATCTATCAGTGTTCCTTTCTAACTCTTTACATACAGCTAACCTAATCTTACGATGGTGCTTCTGAGAACCACTCACAGCCTGAGAGATGGCTCTGAAGAAGCAGTTCCCATCGGCAACAATCCTCTCTTTGCTACAAGGAACACCTAACAACCCCTCCTCTGTGGCTACCGGACTAACAACCTTCACGCAATCGACGTTCAACTTTGTGCATAAAGCACGACAAACATCTAAGCCGAGGGGATGGAAGACCAGCTCTTCACTTCTCACCTCGCTAACAAATTCGACGTCCGAATTGACCTCTCGGACATCGAAACTCTTGGATTTCTTCGACATACAAGTGCCGGAAGAAATAACACGCTTTCTGCCATTAGCCACTGTTGGTTCTGCCGCTGAACCGCTGCTCACCTCGCTGGAGAAAGTCAACACAGAAATGCCAGACAGTGCCGGACTTGCGGCAATGCTGACACCACACTCAGGCACACAAACGCCTGCAGACACCTCACTTTTTCTCCCAGCCTCAGTGAGCACACTAGACTCTGGTGCCGGAGCAGCGCTCATCTCAGTGATGAGACTCTCCACAGACACACCAGACCGCGCTGGACTTGCATCCGTGCTGACCGTAACACCACACAGCTCAAAGAGCTTCTCCCTCGAAAGGAGACTGTCGGCCAAACGACAGATGTAGTGGTGCAGGTCGTCGAGACACGCGAAATGCAGAACCACGCTTGTACCATTGTGGTGTAACAAGCCAGTGCTACTGCGTGAGTGACTGTCGACCACAGCGAACCGTCCACCCTCACGCACGATGGCAGTGGTGTTTCCGCACATTGTCAAAAGACATGTGGTGTATTGACTGAAGATTCTCTCCAGTCCATTACGCAAGCTGATGAATACACCGAAATCGATGTATTCACCTTCGGTCACGCCTACTTCGCCTAACACTGTGTCGCCAAAACCGAACCTAAACAACTGTCCGTCTAATTCCAGCTGTTGTGGCAAATCTGGCACAGACAGCAGATTAGACACATGGCTGAAGATGTTGAGGTCACGCAAACTCGTGTACAACTCATCACCTTCAACCAACGCGCGATCCAGATCCAGCCTGTCCCACGAGAACGCGCTCCTCACTGTGTGTTTGGCTAAGCTGACCAAAGCTATAGCCATACACTGCACACCTGCATACACAAATCGGGCATTTCCCTGATGAAACGACCCGCGCACAACTTTAGCTAGCCTAATCCTGCCGCTATCTATGTTAGACCCTGTTGCCACAGCATTAGCGCTAGACTCTGACTGAACATCACTAACACAAACAGAAGGAACAAAAACAGCCTTAGCTTTGTCGATCTGTCGCTCCTCTGGGACAGCAGGGCACGCTGCGTCGACCTCCTCCTGACCGGCGACCACTCCCGGCACCGCGCTGGCCGACTCCTGGGCTGTCGCCTCCACCTGATAAAAAAAAAAAAAACACAGCAGTGAGATTTTGGCAACGAAATGTCGTTGCTTGGCTTCCGGATTACAGCAGAGATGGAATTGTGGGACCGTTTAAAAATTAAATATAATCTATATAACTAGTGCGATATGGTCTATATAACTAGTGCTAAAAAACAAGAGCTAAATAATAATGAGTGCAATTGAGAGTAACTAGATAAAACAGAATGTAAACAACAGACTAAACAGTGTAAACAACTGAATAAACAGTGTAAATAATACTGAGTGCAATTGAGAATAACTAGATAAAACAGAATGTACACAACAGACAAATATGAAAACAGGAGAACCATTTTCCTGCCACCTCTCAATGCTAACTCACATATTATATTTAAACAAAGACAAACCTGCTGCACCGCTGGTCTGGGCGCGGAGGCGGACACGGTCACACGGGCTGGTGAAGGTCTCGCTGGCACCTAAAAAAGATGGGGAAGAAAAAAAGCCTCATTTACATAATGCACTCATTCACACGGGTTCTGCACGTTATAAAAAGTACTCTGCTGCACCTCCGGGACGGCTGGGCACGCTGCGGCGACCTCCTCCCGGACGACGACCACCCCTGGCACCACGCTGGACGACTCCTGGGCTGTCGCCTCCACCTGACACAAGACAAAAAAAAAACAAAAAAAAATCAAACAAGGTTTCACTAAATCACAGGAGAACCATTTCCCTGCAACCTCTCAAAACGATAACTCACATATTATATTTTAACAAAGACAAACCTGCTGCACCGCTGGTCTGGGGCCGGAGGCAGGCACGGTGACACGGGCAGGTGAAGGTGTTGCCGGCACCTAAAAAAGATAGGGGAAGACAAAAGACTCATTTCAATAATGCACTCATTCATTCGGGTTCTGCATGTGTTATCAAAATATGGCAAAAACAATTCACGTAGCTCACATACTAAACATGATACCAACCTGCCGCTTCCCTCCTCTACGCCTTGTGGCAACACCTTTCGGCGAACGCCTCACACGGGAAGTCTAAAAGAAGGAAAACAAACCTTGTTAAATGCAGTCTTAAATTCAATTTTGTCCAGGACATACACACCTACAATGGAGATTGCAAGCACAGAAAAAAAAACAACAAAAGATCTGTATGTATAATATAAAGAAAAAAAATGTAAAAACAGTTGGTGGATGAGGAATGCGGATGCCGAGGGGAGCCACATGCACTGGAGCAGCCTGGGACCTGAGCCACACAACCACCAGCAGCATGATGACCTGGCTCAAAAAGACACAGCATGCACTCGGAAAAACTCACAACCATTCACACACACACACTCACACAGAGACAAGGGGAAACATTAGAGGCAAACCCATTTAACATTTTATAACTTAACAGAAACACCTTAAAGTCAGAACTAATATGGATTACTTCTTAATATATAAATGTAATTATCAGACAATTTACCTGGCCAGCTGGCAGAAGGGCAGTGACGTCGCTGTCCGAGGATGGCGAAACCCTCTCCATGGCCTCCAGGATGTCGCCGCTGAACCAGACGGGGTTGGACGGGAGGACAGACTCTTGCACCGGAGATGCTCGAATCTTTAAAAACCACAACAAAAAAAAATTATCACCATTAAAAAAAAAAAAAAAAAAACACACACACACACAAAATAAAGGCGTAAAACCAGAAAAGATGCACAAATGTACAGCCAGAAAATGACTCAAACACATTACCTTGCCCTCCTGTCCGACAACGGTCCACTCCAGTGGGTTGCGGTGACGAGCCGCGGGGCTGTGTCCCGTCACGACCAGCACGGGGGAGACCCTGGCACGAGGCGATGTCCGGGGGGGCACCGAAGGAGGAGGAGGAGGAGGAGGAGGAGCCAGCTGGCGGACCGCGGCGTCCCACAGGGCCTGGACCAGGATCGGCGTTCCATCGCTGTCGCTGAGGTGCACCTGGAAAACAGTGAAACGCAGAACACATTGTGCTCAGCTGGTGTATCGAAAATGACAACCTTCAACTCCTCCATGTGTCATGTCACAACAACAAAGTATGCTGTACTTACACCGTCACGGCTCCACAGCTCCAAACGGTCCAGAGGGAGGTGCTCTGCCACAGACACGTATGGGAGACCTGCCGCAAAAGTGAGAAATATTATACATTCTGGTAATAAATACACTCATGTAAAACATATGAGGTTAGGTTCACGATACGTCAGTTATAATCAAACTGATGACCAAAACTAAGACGTACCCATGCGTGCTGCGACACGGCGGAACTCCTGGCGGAACACGTCCTGCAGGCCAGGCTCGATGTTCAGGCGTGGAGGGAAGTCCAGCACGAACACCTACACACACACACAAAAAAAAAAAAAAAAAAAATCACATTTAGAATCACATTTAGGTTTCTAAAAAAGCACATGTGAAAACACACGCTTACTGTGACAGCACAGGACAAAACAAATACTGCCAACTGCAAATTAAACACACCTTCGCCCAGCGGTTGCAAACTGTAGCCAGGAGAGCACCGAAGTCCAGCGACGCCTCTCCGATGTTCCTGCTGGCTGTCAGGTTGTTGCTCGGGGCGAGCACACACACCACGTCCGGGGTCCAGGGGAGAGCGGCGTGGGACACCTCCGTCCTCAGCTCTGCTGCATGCGCACCTGGAACAGAGAGAAAAGAGAAAGAGAGAGGTACCTCCGGCATCGCGACGATCCCATCCACCATGGCCCGCAGGTGGGAGTCTCCCACGACGAACACCATCTGCAACGACAGAGACACGGCTTTAGAACATAGACACCGACTTCTTACAACCAGCACTGTGTTTCTGAAAAAGAAAAACTAATACCTTCTGGTCCGGCTGCAGGGCAGGAGTGACCAACTTGAAGCTGCGCTGGGTCAGCTCCGAAGTCGGCCATCTCCGCACGCGATGGCGGTACCCTGTACCGCGCCCTGTGTGGTTGACAACAAAGTTAAGGATGATGACCCAAAATTTGTATTTCCTCAAATAACATTCAAACTGCGTCAGTTAAACATTAAAAAAATAAACAAACTGTTTGATACTTACGAGCAACGAACTCGGGGACAGGCGGCTGGGGGGTCCATGGCTGCGGCTGCGCCATCCTCCGCTTCTGGGCCTGGGCCCGCCGGTGGGACTTGGCACGGGGCATCTAGGAATGAAAAAAAAAACAAACAAAAAAAAATAAAATAAAATTTCCTCCAAAGTTCAAAGAAACTTTAAAAATCCAAGTGAATCTGTGCCAATCATACTCACAAACAATGCTTTCCCAGACAAGGTCAGCCTTCAAATACACAAACGTTTCAACTTACCTTGGCAGTGTGTGTGTGTGTGTGTGTGTGCGTGTGTGTGTCTGTCTGTCTGTGTGTGTCTGTGTGTCAAAAAAGTAAAACTATGTGTGTTGATTAACAATTAGTTATGTGTTTGTTTTTAAATTTAATCAATATGTCTGTGTAAACTTGTCCTGGATCAAGGGATCGCAGATGTAGCTCGCAGGTCGCTCGCAGGTCAATCGCAGGTCGCTCGCAGGTCAATCGCAGGTCTCTCGCTCTCAACAACACCAGATCTCACAGCCAATCGATATCAATATCTGTAAATTAAATGAAACATATTGTTTGATTTAAACAACATTACCTGTCTAATAGAAAAACACCATTTAATTGAACAGAAAGTTACTGAAAGCATCCTGAATACACTTAGCTGTAGGAAATTTTTAGGTTTTAATTTTAAATAAGGTCTTTCTCTCTATAAAATGCTTAAGACACAAACCAGCATCCATATTGTCTTCAAGTAATCGAAAGAAAATGGCCAACAACACGACTGTGCTGCTCAAAACAGAGACACATCTTAAGAAAACCTTTTCCTCTCAAAATCATAATAAACCAGCAAACTGGCATCCTAATTACATTATTTGCTTCCTCATTACACAGAAAGTGGCTGACAACATCTCACAGCTTAGCCATGCCGGTGGACACAGACACAACCAACTAAATACATCAAACTATGGTTCATGCACACAGCAAAGGACACACACGCCCGCATGAAAAAAAAAAAAAAAAAACTATTACAGTTATCAATATTGAATCAAATAATTTCCCTTTGTCACACAAGGAAGACCTTCTCTTACAATCATATTGGACCAACCACTAACACAGCAATGCCTATGACACAACTATTTGCTCTTTGAATGCATACAAAAGCCACACACACTCAACTGAACTACATATATCAAACACTTCCATGCAAATAAAACCTGTTATAAACCTACACAAAAAAACACATGCAACCATTTATCATCAAAACAAATAACTTTCCGTTTTCACACAGCAAAAAATTCTTCCTCTCAAAATGTTATTACACTACACACCAGCCCAACTATGACACTCTACACCTGCTTTTTGAATGCACACAAGCCACACACACTCAGCTCAACAACATGTATCACAAACTCAGTTCCATGCAAATAAAACCTGATATCAAACTACAAAAAAGCACACACACCTGCAACAACTCATCATCAAGTCCAATAATTTTCCTTTAACACACAACAAGAATAGGTTTTCCTCTCAAACCAAACACTAGCACAGCTTTGCCTATGACACAGCAACACCTGCTCTTTGAATGCACACAAAAGCCACACACACTCAGCAACATACATCATAAGCTTAGTTTCATGCAAATAAAACATGATAGCAAACTACAAAAAACACACACATAGCAGTTTTCATCATCAAGTCCAATAATTTCCCTTTTCACACAGCGAGAAAGTTTTCATCTCAAAATCTGGTTGAACCACACACACACACACACACACACACACACACACATACACACACACACACACACACACACACACACAAGCAAAGCTATGACTGGTGTACATTCAAAGAGCAGATATAGCTCTGTCACAAAGCCACACACACACTCAGTTCAAGCACATATTACAAACTCAGTTCCATGCAAATAAAACCTGATCTAAAACTACAAAAAAAAAAAAAAAAAATCATGCATCGATTCATCATAAAGTCTAATAATTTTCCTTTTCCACACAACAAGAATAAGTTTTCCTCTCAAACAAAACACTGGCACAGCTTTGCCTATATCTGCTCTTTGAATGCACACACAGGCCACACACACTCAGCTCAACAACATATATCACAAAATCAGTTCTATGCAAATAAAACCTTGTAACTACACACAAACACACACACACACACACACACACACACACACACACACACACACACACGAGTGAAATAGTTTTTCTTTGTCACAGCAAGAAAAAGATTGCCTCTCAAAATCTTACAGAACCACACACTAGCACAACTTAGACACAGCTTTTCTTTATATGGGCACAAAATGGCTGACAGAATGTCTCTCAGCTACACCTGCTCTTTGAATACACACACACACACACACACAGGCCACACACACTCAGCTCAACAACATATATCACAAACTCAGTTCCATGCAAATAAAACCTTATATCAAACTACAAAAAAAGAAAACACACACACACAAACACACACACACATCAAGTCAAATAATATTCATTTGTCACAGCAAGAGAAAGTTTACATCTCAAAATCTGGTTGAACCACAAACACACACACACACACACACACACACACACACACACACACACACACACTAGCAAAGCTATGACTGGTGTACATTCAAAGAGCAGATACAGCTCTGCCACAAAGCCACACACACTCAGCTCAAGTACATGTCACAAACTCAGCTCCATGCAAATAAAACCTTATATCAAAATACACACACACACACATACAAAAACAAATGCAATTATTCATCATCAAGTCCAATAATTTTCCTTTTCCACACAACAAGAATAAGTTTTCCTCTCAAATCAAACACTAGCACAGCTTTGCCTATATCTGCTCTTTGAATGCACACAGGCCACACACACTCAGCTCAACAACATATCACAAAATCAGTTCTATGCAAATAAAACCTTGTAGCTACACACACACACACACACACACACACACAAGTGAAATAGTTTTCCTTTGTCACAGCAAGAAAAAGTTTGCCTCTCAAAATCTTATAGAACCACACACTAGCACAACTAGGCCTAAGACACAGCTTTTCTTTATATGCACACAAAATGGCCGACACAATGTCTCTCAGCTACACCTGCTCTTTGAATACACACACACACACACACACACACACACACACACACACACACACACACACAGGCCACACACACTCAGCTCAACAACATATATCACAAACTCAGTTCCATGCAAATAACACCTTATATCAAACAAAACACACACACACACACACACACACACACACACACACACACACACTAGCAAAGCTATGACTGGTGTACATTCAAAGAGCAGATATAGCTCTGTCACAAAGCCACACACACTCAGCTCAAGTACATATCACAAACTCAGTTCCATGCAAATAAAACCTGATATCAAACAACAGAGAAAAAAGCACACAGACACACCTGCAACAACTCATCATCAAGTCCAATAATTTTCCTTCATCACACACCAAGAATACGTTTTCCTCTCAAACCAAACACTAGCACAGCTTTGCCTATGACACAGCAACACCTGCTCTTTGAATGCACACAAAAGCCACACACACTCAGCAACATACATCATAAGCTTAGTTTCATGCAAATAAAACATGATAGCAAACTACAGAAAACACACACATGCCAGTTTTCATCATCAAGTCCAATAATTTCCCTTTTCACACAGCAAGAGAAAGTTTTCATCTCAAAATCTGGTTGAACCACACACACACACACACACACACACACACACACACACTAGCAAAGGTATGACTGGTGTACATTCAAAGAGCAGATATAGCTCTGTCACAAAGCCACACACACTCAGCTCAAGCACATATCACAAACTCAGCTCCATGCAAATAAAATCTGATATCAAAATACAAAAAAAAAAAAAAAAACAACAAACAAACATGCAACTATTCATCATCAAGTCCAATAATTTTCCTTTTCCACACAACAAGAATAAGTTTTCCTCTCAAACCAAACATTAGCACAGCTTTGCCTGTATCTGCTCTTTGAATGCACACACAGGCCACACACACTCAGCTCAACAACATATATCACAAAATAAGTTCTATGCAAATAAAACCTTGTAACTACACACACACACACACACACACTAGCAAAGCTATGACTGGTGTACAT